>NC_140991.1:144891725-145041594 GCF_052327205.1 Somniosus microcephalus | reverse complement strand
CACCTCCTCACGATCCCCCCTCCCTCACACTCCCCCCCTCTCCCTCACACTCCCCCCCCCTCCTCTCCCTCACTCCCCCCTCCTCTCCCGCACACTCCCCCCCTCCTCTCCCTCACACACACCCCCTCTCCCTCACACTCCCCCCCTCTCCCTCACACTCTCCCTCCCCCTGTCCCTCACACTCCCCCCCTCTCCCTCACTCCCCCCCCCCTCACACTCCCCCCCCTCCCTCACACTCCCCCCCCTCTCCCTCACACTCCCCCCCCTCTCCCTCACACTCCCCCCCTCTCCTCACACTCCCCCCCCTCTCCCTCACACTCCCCCCCCTCTCCCTCACACTCCCCCCCCTCTCCCTCACACTCCCCCCCCTCTCTCCCTCACACTCCCCCCCCCTCTCCCTCCCCCCCCCCTCACACTCCCCCCTTGAGCTGAGTGGCGGCCGGCGCCGAGAGCGGGCTCTCGCGGGCGGGCGGGCGGCACAGGCGCGGTCAGTGCCAGCGGCGCGAGGCGGCCCGCGGGGAGCAGGCCGGGAAACCCGGCGGCCGTTAGCGAGCGGCTCGAGCGGGAAACTTCGGGCGGCCCGCCTGCGCTCCGACCCCGGCACCGTCAAACCTCCCCGCCCGGTGGAGGAGCCCGGGCCCCGACACCGTCAAACCTCCCTCACCTGAGAGAGAGAGAGAAATTTGTTGATTTTAAAAACCGCCGGTTTTTCCGGTCCCGCAGTCACGGGAAGAGAGAGAGGGGGAAGTCGAGAGAGAGGGAAGAGGAGAGAGGGGGAAGAGAAGGAAAGAGAGGGAAGAGGAGGAGAGAGAGAGAGAGGGGAGAGAGAGAGAGAGAAATTTTTTGAGCTTCAGGCCTGCCTGCAGCGGGCCTGGAGAGCAGCCCCGAGTATAGATAGATAAATAAATAAATAAATAGATAGATAGATAATGCTAAGAAAAAAAAGTCAGGATTTTGACACAATGGTGAATAGGTTTCGAGACTATTTTTGACCTGCCAGTTTAAGAGATGCATTGTGCATTATCATTTTTGGATTATAAAACATTCTGATTTTAGGGTTATACTGGATAAAACCCAGGAATGTAAAAGCTGGGATCATGCAACTAGCCAATTTCCCTGTTTTTTGTGCAGACAGCACTTCATCATCTCTCCAGACCAACAGAAAACATTGATGAGAACTACACTTCAGCCCTGTGAATTACCAACAAATGAAGTTCCATGAAGGGAGAATGTACTGAGGAGGAATCTAATCACAGAATCACAGAAATCACAGAAACCCCACAGTGCAGATAGAGGCCATTTCGGCCCATCGAGCCTGCACCGACACATATCCCACCCTATCCCCGTAACCCCACGTATTTAATCCCCCTAACACTAAGGGTCAATTTATCATAGCCAATCAACCTAACTTGCACATCTTTGGACTGTGGGAGGAAACCGGAGCACCCGGAGGAAACCCACGCAAACACGGGGAGAATGTGCAAACTCCACACAGACAGTCACCCGAGGCCGGATTCGAACCCGGGTCCCTGGCGCTGTGAGGCAACAGTGCTAACCACTATGCCACTGTGCTGCATGTCAACTACTCCTTTCAGTATTATACCCCGTGAAGACAGTTGATAAACATTTACTTTTTGAACTATTTTATTTACACAGAAATTACAACATGGAAACAAACTGTTCAGCCCAACCAGTCCGTGTTGTCTCCCTTACAAACTTGTTTTACCGTTAAAACTTAATTAAAACCAGAGTTTTCTGATTACAGCTTCATATTTGACTTGAAAAACATGCATTTGTTTGCAACCATTTTCACCCAAATTTTTGATCCAACCGTAGAAAAATAAATAAAAATGTTAAACGGCCCAAAATCTTACTTCTAAGGAAGGCGACAAACAGAAAATTGTGAAAATAACATTTCTCCCTTGTGCTTGCTACTTAAGCACATGAAGCTGGAGGTTTTGATTTTGAATCTTAAGCACTTGGAAGCTGGCATATTAAAATATGCTTTAAATAGTCCAACGAACAATCCAAGAAATGTTGCTCTTAGATTTAGTTGTATCAGCTAGAAAAAAAATAGCACCACTACACCAATACTTTTTTTTACTTTTCAAATGTGGTTAATTGGATTTGGTTTAGAAAGGCACATTTTATAGAGCAATTGGTGAGTTAAAGAAAAGAAAGAAATGTCATTTATATAGCACCTTTCACAACCTCAGAATGTCCCAAAGTGCTTTACAGCCAATGAAATACTTATGAAGTGTAGTCACTGTTGCAATGTAGGAAACACAGCAGCCAATGTGCACACAGCAAGGTCTCACAAACAGCAATGAGCTATGCCCAGTTAATCTGTTTTAGTGATGTTGGTTGAGGGTTACGTGTTGGCCAGGACACTGGGAGAACTCTCCTGCTCTTCTTCAAATAGTGCCATGGGATCTTTTACTTCCATCTCAGAAGGCATACAGGGCCTCAGTTTAACGTCACATCCAAAAGAAACTGGGATGAATAGCACTAATAGAAGGGGAGTGTCATAGAGTCATAGAATTTTACAACACAGAAAGAGGCCCTTCGGCCCATCGCGTCTGCGCCGTCCATCAAGCCCTGTCCAATCTAATCCCATTTTCCAGCATTTGGTCCATAGCCTTGTATGCAATGGCATTTCAAGTGCTCATCCAAATGCTTCTTGAATGTTGTGAGGGTTCCTGCCTCTACCACCCTTTCAGGCAGTGAGTTCCAGACTCCAACCACCCTCTGGGTGAAAAAGTTCCTCCTCAAATCCCCTCTAAACCTCCTGCCCCTTACCTTGAATCTATGCCCCCTTGTTATTGACCCCCCTACTAAGGGGAAAAGTTCCTCTTTATCTACCCTATCTATGCCCCTCATCATTTTGTACACCTCAATCAGGTCCCCCTCAGCCTTCTTTGCTCCAAGGAAAACAACCCCAGCCTGTTCAGTCGTTCTTCATAGCTGAGGCGCTCCAGCCCAGGTAACATCCTGGTAAATCTCCTCTGCACCCTCTCCAATGCAATCACATCCTTCCTATAGTGAGGCGACCAGAACTGCACACAGTACTCCAGCTGTGGCCTCACCAGCGTTTTGTACAGCTCCATCATAACCTCCCTGCTCTTATACTCTATGCCTCGGCTAATGAAGGCAAGTATCCCATATGCCTTTTTAACCACCTTATCTACCTGTTCCGCTGCCTTCAGGGATCTATGCACATGTACACCAAGGTCCCTCTGACCCTCTGTACTTCCTAGGGTCCTACCACTCATTGTGTATTCCCTTGCCTTATTTGTTCGTCCAAAATGCATCATTTGTGATAAAAGTGCATGGGATAAAAGAGATCATGCATGGTAATAATATACAAATTACAAAACAGATACACACCATTTTGGAAGAAACCAATTTGAGCAACAATGGAAGTAATGTAGGAAATAAGGGAAATACGGGTAGCACAGTGGACCGAAATGAATATAAAAACAAAGTTAAAGAGGTTAAGAATCTGGTCAGGAGAGCTAAAATACAAAATTACATTAGGATAGCAGGGAATATTAAAATATCAAACATTTCTATAAAATATAGTTGTAGCAAGTTGATAAAGGAATCACTGGGGCCACTGAAATATCCCAACGGTGGCATGCTATCAAGTGACCAGAGGATAGCAAATTACTAAATCAATTCTTCATTTCTGTGTTCAGGCAGGACTGGGGAGGTTGCATTTCCCAGGGATGGGGGGAAACAGAAAGTACTAAAAGAAATAAAAATTTCAGATTTGATGGTCACCATTTTTGGGGAATCGTTAGAAATGGGAGTAGTCCCGAGGACTGAAAAGTAGCTAACAAAACACCAATCTTTAGGAACTACAAGCCAGTGAGCCCAACATCTATTGTGGGTAAGGTCCACCCAGAAAGACAAAATAATGAAATGCCTAAATAGATGTGGTGTGGTATGGTAGATGTGGAAGTGAGCATGGATTAAGGAGAGAGAGGTCTTGCCCAACAAATTTACTGGCGTTCTTCAGGGAAATAATGGGCCATGTTAACAATGGAAATTCTGTGCACGTGATATATTTAGATCTCAGCGATGCTTTTTATACCGTACCACACAAGTGATTAGTCCACAGGAAGGCATGGAATCGGAGGCAAGATTCTGACATGGATTGAGAAATCAAAGGTAGATTGTGAATGGAGCTGTGTTAACATGGCAAGGGATCACTAGTAGGTTGCCACAGGATCAGTGCTGGAATCATTGCTGTTTACGGTGTATTGCTCTACAATTCTCCGAGAACTCTGCGATACTCCAGCTCTGGCCCTCTTCTTCATCCCCCACTTCCTTCACCCCACCATTGGCAGCCGTGCCTTCAGTCAACTAGACCTTAAGCTCTGGAATTCCCTCCTCAAACCTCTTCGCCTCTCCACCTCTCCCTCCTCCTTTAAGATGCTGCTTAAAACCTACCTCTTTGATCAAGCATTTGGTCACCTGTCCTAATGTCTTCTTTTGTTCTGCATTAATTTCTGCTGCTTACGCTCCCGTGAAGCGCCTTGGAACGTTTACTACGTTAAAGATGCTATATTAATATAGCATTGTATAAAAATTATTTGGAGCTAGGAACAGAAACAAATCTGTCTACATCTGCAGGTAACACCAAGTTCGGGAGAGGGTTTCCAAAAACAGGGAACACGTAATAATACATACAAAAGGATAGGTTGGGAAGTAGGTTGATGAATGGCAAGTGGTATTTAATGTGAACAAATGCAAGGTGATGAGACTAAGGAAAGGAAATAAACAGTGAAATATAAACAAAATCGTTCTAGGATACAGGACAGATCACAGGAGAGTGATTTAGGATTATTGGTGATAGCTCCCTGAAGCTAACACTGCAGCCATAATGAAAACTAACTGGATCTTGGGATGTAAAGCCAGAGGAATAGAGCACAAATTCCAGGAAGTGATAAGGTATTAGGACCATACCTGGAGTATTATATACAATTCTGGTTGCTGTTCTATAGCAAGGGTATCCAGTCACTGGAGGCAGTGTGGAATAGGGAAACTAAACTGATAACTAGTTGAAGGCATCTGAGCTATGAGGCTCATTTGCTCAAGAGAAGGTTATGGGGAAATATTATTCAAAGAAGGAAAGAAAAAAATAATATGCATTTACATAGGGCTTTTCATGTCCTTAGTTTGCCTCAAAGCACTTTATAGTTAATTAATTATTTTTGAAGTATAGTCACTCTTATTTTAACAGCACACAATGCAATCAATTTGTGCAAAGCAAGATCACATACAGCAAAGGAAATGAATGACCAGTTAAGCTGTTTTTGGTGATGTTGATTGAGAGATAAATATTGGCCAGGACATTGGAAGTACTCCCCTAACTTTACTTTGAATACTGCTACGAGATCTTTTACGTTGACCCAAGGGGGAAGGCAGAGCCTTCGTTTAGCATCTAACCCAAAAGTTGGCATCCCTGACATTGCAGCATTTGCTCCGTACTGCACCAAAGTATCAGCTTAAATTATGTGTTCAAGTCTCTGGAGCTTGAACTCACGACCTTCCGACTTAGAGGTGAGAATGCTGCCACTGCGTATTCAAGATCCTTAACGGAACAGATAAACTGAATCCCAATAATATGTTCAAGATTACCATAAACTCTAAAACCAGACGACACAGGCTCAAGTTTAGAAGAGGGAAGGTGCTTAGACAGTTTACTACTTTACACAGAGGATGGTGAATGTATGGAATGGGCTGGGTAGTGTAGTGTATGTACCTTTAAGAGCCCCTGTGTACTGTAATACCGGTAGTGACCACTCGGGTATATAAGCCTGTATAGTGTCTTGTATCTTTTAGTTCACCTCCAGACTTTGTTCAGTAAACACCTGTTAAACCAACTCCTGCGTTCCGTGTCTCCATTAACACACGGATACAACAGTGGCGACGAATTGGAAACGGACTTACCTGCAATTCAGCAGCACCTCAAGGAGATCGATTCCTCAGACGAAGGTCAAAGAAAAAAAAACTGTGAGTTCACCAGCTAGCCGGGCTGGTGGCAGGTACTTCACTAATCCTTCCTGGGCGGGTGGCTCTGCAGCGGGGCCGAGCAGCGAGTCGGAAGGCGGAGGCAAACAGAGACAGAGGGTGGAGCACTCGGGAGATGGCCGGCGCTGCAAAGCAGGCCGGCGTTCGGACCAAGCAGAGGGAGGGAAAAGTCCCAGAGAGTCCGGCGGGAACGAGTCTCCAACTATTAAAAATATCTGTGTAAATAAAAACCGCGGAGAACAGTGTTGTCAGCAGCGGCAGCAAAGCGCGGGAGGCGCCATTTTTTCTCGGCAGGGAAGAAAGGAAAGCGCAGGAGGCGCCATTTTTGATTTTCAGGATGCCTAAGACTGGCAATATTACTGCTTTCGATAGTGATATAGAGGATTGGACCACATATGTGGAAAGAGTGGAGGTATATTGCACAGCGAATGAAGTAGAGGATGATAAAAAGGCATCGGTACTTCTAAATCTGATGGGCGCAAGGACATGCGGGCTGTTACGAAACTTAATCATTCCAGCCAAACCGATGGACAAGAATTTTAAGGAGATTGTTGATACCCTACAGGAGCACTTAAACCCAACACCGCTGCTGATAGCGGAACGATTCAAATTCTTCAGGAGGAATCAGCACAAGAATGAAAGTAACGCTGATTACCTCACTGAATTAAGAAAGCTGTCAAAGCAATGCCAATTTGGGGCAGGACTGGCAGATTCTCTACGAGACAAATTCGTCTGTGGTCTCCTAAGTGAAGGAACACAGAAAAGGCTACTTTCTGAGAAAGATTTGACACTGGACAAGGCTTTCAGTGTGGCTGTATCATACGAGGCAGCAGCAAGAGGAGCTGCAGAGATACAGCAAAAGCCACAGGACTTCGGCACCCATGAAATGACACGGGGTTTCGAGAGATGTTATCGCTGCGGCAGATCCACCCATGACCAGAGGGACTGCTGGTTCAAGGACAAAGCATGCAGGCAATGCGGAAAGATGGGACACATTGCACGTGTATGCCGATCTGGAAACAAAAAATCCACTGACAGAAAAAAATCAATAAGGAAAAGTACAGAAAGGTACAAATGATGACGGACAGTAGCTCCGAAGACCAGAAGAGCGATAGCGACTCCGGAAACAAGAGACTAAGCTGTCTCAAATTACATAATGTAATTGCCAAAGAAGATTACCAGACCATTTGGGTTACTCTCGCGATAGCGGGGTCCCCAGTTAAAATGGAGCTAGATACAGGATCAGCTCTGACCATCATAAGTCGACGGGATTACGAGCGGCTATTTCCGCATATACCTTTGAAAGACACATCCATTATCTTGAAGACATATACGGGGCAGAAAGTATACCCCAGAGGGAAAATAAGGGTGCCTGTTGTATACAACGGCAAGGAAATACAGAAGTTGTATTTATACGTTCTGCAAGATGGTGGTCCACCGCTGTTGGGACGTGAATGGATCAGGAAGATACGTTTAGACTGGCACTCCATTCAGGCACTGACGGTGACCAGTAAGAAAAAAAATGATGATGACGTCATACCTGAATGATTAAAAGACATCTTGGCCAACGCCAAAGAAGTGTTTCAACAGGAACTAGGAACCTTGAAAGGCGTCACCGCCTCGATAAAAGTAGAAGATGCGGCAATTCCCAAGTTTTTTAAGGCAAGGCCGGTGCCATACGCAATTCGTCCAGCAGTCGAGGCAGAGCTGGAGAATTTGGAAAAGGCAGGCGTGTTATCCAAGGTAGATTGGAGCGAGTGGGCAACACCGATCGTCCTCGTCATGAAGAAAACGTTGAATAATGATAAATCTGAACAGAGAAAAATTCGCATCTGTGGGGACTTCAAGGTGACTGTAAACCCGGTCCTTCACACGGTACAGTATCCTCTTCCGAGGATAGAAGATATTTTCACCTCACTATCCGGAGGGAAACGTTTCACCAAAATTGACTTGGCACAGGCATATCTACAGATGGAGGTTGAGGAGGCCTCTAAAAAGTATCTCACGATAAACACACACAAAGGCCTGTACCAGTACAATCGACTGGTTTTCGGAGTAGCATCAGCTCCAGCTATCTGGCAAAGAGCTATGGAGCAAGTCCTGCAAGGGATTCCGGGGACTCAATGCTACCTAGACGACATCCTTGTAACAGGAGAAAACGACAACGAGCACCTTGCCAATTTGGAGCAGGTGCTCACTAGGCTGAGAGAACGGGGCCTACGAGCAAATCACCCCAAGTGCGAATTTTTCCAGAAACAAATATCATATTGTGGCCATATAATTAACGAAGAAGGGTTGCATAAGTCACCTGAAAAAATTGAAGCGGTCAAAAAAGCCCCAGCACCTGAAAATGTCTCACAATTAAGGTCGTTCCTGGGATTGATAAATTACTATCATAAATTTTTACCGAACTTGTCAACTGTTCTGCACCCTCTTAACGCACTGCTACAAACGGGAGTAATTTGGAAATGGAGCGAAGACTGTAAGCGTGCCTTCCATAAATGCAAAGGCTTGATCACGTCCAAGGAAGTGTTGGCTCATTACAACCCATCACTGCCAATCAGACTGGCGTGCGATGCATCCTCTTACGGCGTAGGAGCGGTATTATCGCATAGATTCCCTGATGGCTCGGAGCGGCCGATAGCTTTTGCGTCACGCTCATTGAACTCAGCTGAGCGTAACTATGCCCAGATCGACAGGGAAGCACTCAGCCTGGTGTGGGGAGTGAAGAAATTCAACCATTACCTACACGGACAAAAATTTACCTTGTTGACTGACCATCAACCCCTCGTCTCCATATTCAACCCTAAAAAGGGCGTTCCCATTATGACAGCGCAAAGGCTACAGAGGTGGTCCCTTTTCCTAGGGGCACACCAATATGACTGAAATAAAGAATAGATTTGCCTTTCTAATCTAGCCTTTATTAACTTAAAAATCCTGTAGCACATCTTCAACACCCAGTCCCAACTAAAGGCTAGAAAGAACTGAATTTAAGATGGCCACCACAAATCACATGACATCAACTACCAATGAGATTACAGCATATATCCCAAGGCAGGAAACAAACAACCAATCACAGTACTTCTTACTAAACATAAAGAATAATCACCACATTCACCCCTCCTTTTAAAATATACTCCAACCTAAATAACCTTTACAATTTATAATTAATTATTTACAACTAAAACTATGCACAGACAAAATAAAACTATTCAACATGACACAATACTAAGTGAGCAACAACAAATAGTAACATTGCACACAAGTATTAAGTATCTCTCAACTAATACAATATAATATAATATTTCAACAATTTTAAAACATTACTATCAATTTAAAAGTCCATTTTCAATCGGTCGACCGGATATCTTGTTCGTGTCGACCTTCTCAACCTTGGTGAAATTCCTTGCCCTCCCACACCAGGAGACACAGAAGTATCTTCTGCAGGAAGGCTATCCATATCCCGATTTTCAACGGTTTCCGGATTAGAAATCCCATCAGGAGGTAAACTGGGACAGTCATGAACATCCATCGAGGGCTGACTAATAGAAGTATAATTATCTGCAGTCGGATTGGAAACATTCGTAGTATCTGTAACAGCATCCACATTATCTGAATCATGACTATTGTTAATATCCTCAGAAGAGGGCTGGCCACCACAAGGAGCCAAGTCTTTAATTGAAACGGTACTTTCTTTCCCATCTTGGAATCGAATATGAGCATATTGGGAATTTGCCTCCAACAACTCCACCTCCTCCACTAAAGGATCATATTTTGACAATCTAACATGGCGTCGAAGCAGCACAGGTCCCTGCATAGTAAGCCATGAAGGTACCGAATATCCCGTAGTAGATCTCCGCGGATAGTTAAAGAGCCTTTCATGGGAGGTCACATTAGTAGCCGTTGAAAGCAATGATCTAATGGAATGCAGGGCATCAGGCAGTACCATTTCCCACTGTGTATTCTTAAGGTTCCGGGATGTCAAAGCCAACATAACTGCCTTCCAGATCACCCCATTGTATCGTTCGCACTGTCCATTACCCTGGGGATTATACGGGGTAGTTCTGCTAGTAGAAATTCCCCGACTCTGAAGGTATTCCTTCAACTGGGAAGACATAAAAGAACTTCCCTGATCCGAATGGATATACGCAGGCATCCCAAAGATGACAAAAAGTTGAGTCAGACATTTGATAACTGTAGCAGCTGATACATCTGCGCAAGGAAAAGCAAAAGGGAACCTTGAAAACTCATCCACAACAGTAAATATATATCGGTTTTGAGTAGTTGAAGGAAGAGGCCCCTTAAAATCGACGTTCAAAAGGAGAAGTAGCCTTTATAAGATGAGCTCGTTGAGGCTTAAAGAAATTCGGTTTACACCGAGCACAGATAGAACATGATGAAGTCATCCACTTGACGTCTTCAACTGAAAAGGGCAAATTCTTACTGCGTACGAAGTGTATCATCCTCGTAACCCCAGGGTGGCATAAGGCATTGTGAAGATTAATAAGCGTATCTCCGTGAATCACAGAACAATAAGCCCTCGACAGCGCATCAGCAGCAACATTATCCTTCCCCGGACGATAAACTATATCAAAATGGTAACATGCCAACTCAATCCTCCACCTCATTATTTTATCATTCTTAATCTTTCCAAAATGTTTGACATCAAACATAAAGGACACAGACTTTTGATCAGTTACCAACGTAAAATGTCGCCCCAATAAATAATGTCTCCATTTACGCAGTGCTTCTACTATTGCATACGCCTCTTTCTCTATTGAAGAATGCCTTTTTTCACTATTGTTCAAGGTACGTGAAAAAAAGGCCACAGGTCTTCCATTTTGGTTCAGAGTAGCCCCAATTGCAAAATCAGAAGCGTCCGTCTCAATCACAAAAGGAACCTGCTCATCAATAGAATGCACAACTGCTCCAAGGATATCCTTTTTAAAATTATCAAAACACGTCCTGGCCTCCCATGATAGAGGATATGTCGTAACCCGAATAAGAGGCCGGATCTTCTGTGAAAAATTTGCAATCCAATTAGAATAGTAAGAAAACAGTCCAACAACTCATTGCAAAGCCTTAGAATTAGTAGGACAAGGTAAATCAATCAATGGTCGCAGACGTTCTGGGTCTGGTTTAATCTTGTTTCCCGAGATAATGTACCCCAGTAGATTTACCTCAGTGGTCGAAAAGGTACACTTCTCTTTATTGAAAGTTAAACCAACTTTTTCCGCAGCTTGAAGGAATCTTTCTAAATTAGAATCATGCTCCACCCTTGATTTGCCACACATCGTGATGTCATCTAAGTATGAAAAGGTGTCAGAGAGAGAGTTATCACTTATAAAAGCATCCATTGCCCGTTGAAAACAAGCAACACCATTAGTAACACCAAATGGTATTCGGCAAAACTGATACAGCTTTCCACCAGCCTCAAAGGCCGTATATGGTTGATCCTTCTTAACAATAGGAATCTGATGATAAGCACTCTTTAGGTCAATAGTGCTAAAAACCTTATACTGAGACACTTTATTGATAAGCTCATCAATCTTAGGCAAAGGGTACGCATCTAATTGAGTATACCTATTAATAGTTTGGGAATAGTCTATCACCATTCGTTTCTTATGTCTCTCATTAGTCGTGACAACTACCTGTGCCCACCAAGGCGAACAACTAGGTTCAATGATTCCTTCCAATAAGAGACGTTGAACTTCAGAATTAATAAATTCTCTATCCTGACTGCTATACCTTCTTGACTTGGTAGCAATTGGCTTACAATCCGGCATCAAATTGGAAAAAAGTGATAATGGAGAAATGGATAAAGAGGTTAATCCACAAATAGATAAAGGTGGCTTAGTCCCGCCAAATGAAAGACTGAGAGACTCGTGTAACTGAAGCACATCATGACCAATCAAAATATCCGCACAGAGATTAGGCAAAACAGATAGGCGTATATCAGTATACGTATTACCTAGAAGAATCAATTTCACAAGGCAACAACCAGCTACTTGTGAAGTGAGAGTCGTCTGAGCCATACACACCTGATAGGAAACAGGCGAAATTTTCAAATGCTTCTCCTTTGCAAACTGAAGACTTATAAAACTCTCGGTACTGCCCGTATCTATAAGGGCCTTCACTTCCAACCCATTAACTTGGGCCGTAACTATAGCTTTGTTTAGGCCATGAGCAAATGCAGCAGAAATTGATGCAATAAACGCCCTATCTAAAGGCTGAATAGTCACAGAGGAGGTAATTGAACCTGATGATTTACACACACGTGCGTAATGACCTCTCTTGCCGCATTTACTACACACAGCCTCCCGAGCAGGACACTTCAGACGAGTCTGCCGGACGTTCCCACAAAAATAACACTTCTGAATCCTAGAGGCAACAGCCGCTGAAGTAGAAACTGTTTCAGAATTTAGTAAACCACTCCTATTAAGTCCACATAATTCCTTTTCATCCAGAACTGCCGAAACCACAGTCACGGGCCGATTAAAAAGAGCATACGAATCCGAACTTCTCTGAGCCACATCCAATGTAGAAGCTTGCTCAAAAGCACTCTTAAGATCCAAAGTCTTATTTTCTAACAACCGCTGACGAATTGATCTAGACAGTAATCCATTAATAAAAGCATCCCGTACCGATTCTTCTTTATATTCTTCAGCCGTCACGGCCTTATAATTACAGTTAACACTAAGGCACCGAAGTGCTTGTAAATAAGTATCCAAAGATTCTCCCACCTGCTGCCTACGGGCAGATAGAAGGTGACGTGCAAATACCTCATTCTTTGGTTTAACAAAAATCTTTTCCAATGTAGAAATAGCCACTTCGTAAGTTTTACAGTCCAAAATATACTTATACACATCCGGAGCAATGTAGTTGATCAGCATATTCAGCTTATTTAGAGACTCTTGATCCAACACGCCCAAAAAGTTTTTAAATGTACAATACCAATGTTTCCATTTAGCATCCACTCCTGCAGAATTAGGGTCAGCATTGAATCGTTCTGGTTGAAGATATCGCTCCATTCTGACATAAAGTTAATAAATTGAAATAAAGAATAGATTTGCCTTTCTAATCTAGGCTTTATTAACTTAAAAATCCTGTAGCACATCTTCAACACCCAGTCCCAACTAAAGGCTGGAAAGAACTGAATTTAAGATGGCCACCACAAATCACATGACATCAACTACCAATGAGATTACAGCATATATCCCAAGGCAGGAAACAAACAACCAATCACA
This sequence comes from Somniosus microcephalus, assembly GCF_052327205.1. Lineage (NCBI taxonomy): Eukaryota > Metazoa > Chordata > Chondrichthyes > Squaliformes > Somniosidae > Somniosus > Somniosus microcephalus. The sequence continues at coordinate 145,028,308 of NC_140991.1, read as the reverse complement.
ATACTTCTTACTAAACATAAAGAATAATCACAATGACATAGAATACAAAGGATCAAAACAGCATGGGAATGCTGACGGTTTATCGCGCCTACCGTTGCCAACAGTAGAAGAGGCACCTACAGTGGACCCAGTGGAGATGTTCCACTCAACCATAGTGGAATGTCTACCAGTAACAAATTCTACCATTGAAAAGGAAACGAGAAATGACCCGACTCTCTCACGAGTCTACGATTTAACGGTGAAGGATGGCCAGCACATGGCGAACCACTGTTGCCAGCATTCTCGCAAAGAAGAGAACAGCTGTCAGTGTGCCGAGGAACCTTGATGTGTGGATCCAGAGTGGTGATTCCACCCAAACTCCAGGATAAAGTGCTAAAGGAGCTTCACGAGGGGCATCTGGGTGGAGTGAAAATGAAGAACCTAGCCAGAGCGTTTGTGTGGTGGCCAGGTATCGATGGAGACATCGAAGAAATGACCAAGAGCTGTCTAGGATGCCAGAAGGTCCAAAACGCCCCACCACAAGCCCCTCTACATCCATGGGAGTGGCCCTCATCGCCATGGCAAAGGGTACATATCGACTTTGCTGGTCCATTTATGGACTCAATGTTCTTAATCGCGGTTGATGCACACTCCAAGTGGCCGGAGGTAATAAAGATGTCCTCCACCACCACGGGAAAAAAATCACAGTATTAAGGACCATATTTGCCAGGAATGGGCTGCCTGTACAGATCTGTTCTGATAATGGACCGCAATTTGTGTCCGAAGAATTCAGGAAGTTCTTAAAAAACAATGGGGTGGCATAGTGGTTAGCACTGTTGCCTCACAGCGCCAGGGACCCGGGTTCGAATCCGGCCTCGGGTGACTGTCTGTGTGGAGTTTGCACATTCTCCCCGTGTTTGCGTGGGTTTCCTCTGGGTGCTCCGGTTTCCTCCCACAGTCCAAAGATGTGCAGGTTAGGTTGATTGGCTATGATAAATTGACCCTTAGTGTTAGGGGGATTAAATACGTGGGGTTACGGGGATAGGGTGGGATATGTGTTGGTGTAGGGGTTACGGGGATTGGGTGGGATATGTGTCGGTGCAGGCTCGATGGGCCGAAATGGCCTCTATCTGCACTGTGGGGTTTCTGTGATTTCTGTGAAGCACTACACGTCCGCCCCATACCATCCCGCCACCAATGGATTAGCTGAAAGGTTTGTCCAGACCTTCAAGAAGGCCATAAAGGCCATGGGTAATGAAGACATAAATCTACAACATAAGGTAGATAACTTCTTGTTTGCGTACAGGAATGCAACACATGTGGTTACAAACCAAACTCCCGCCATGATGTTTTTCAATAGAAAACTAAGATGCCGGCTGGATTTGATCAAGCCAAACATCAGAAGGGACGTAGAGAACCGGCAATTTCAAGGCATGAATGAAAGGCCAACTAGAGCCTTCCAGATAGGTCAACAAGTTTTGGCCCGGGACTACCGTACCGAGAAATGGCAGCTCGGAACTATTTGCACACAACTAGGACCGCTGATGTATACCGTGGACATTGGAGAAAGCATAATAAGGCGCCATGCAAACCAGATCATAGAGTCATCCGAAAAGGGACAACCTACACCACAACTCTATACGCCTAATGATGAAGCAGAGATACCCATAGTATCTACCTCCGATCCGGTGATACTGGAACCAGATGAACCCGACACTGGCATTCAAGCTGAATCGACCTTGCCAAAAGAACCTACTACACCAGCGAAAACTACTACACCACCGAGGCGTTATCCGGACCGAGTCAGGAAGCCTCCAGAGAGACTAACTTATAATTGATTAACTGCAGCAAATGTGTAGATTATTGTTCTTGTAAACATGTTAATTAATGATTACTTAAAATGTTATGTACTAATTATCTAAAAGGGGAGGAATTGTAGTGTATGTACCTTTAAGAGCCCGTGTACTGTAATACCGGTAGTGACCACTCGGGTATATAAGCCTGTATAGCGTCTTGTATCTTTTAGTTCACCTCCAGACTTTGTTCAGTAAACACCTGTTAAACCAACTCCTGCAGTCCGTGTCTCCATTAACACACAGATACAACAGGTAGCAAGGTAGATACAGCTTATAGCGGCACCTTCGTGCAAACGTGATTTGTTCAATATACGTGATGGCCGGTATAGCTGATATGGTGCCATAGCTGTGCTTTTGTTACTATCGGTAATGGACTACACAAAATCAATACATATTTCTTATTTTAATTTGTTGTTACAATAATCTGTTTAGAAACCATAAGGGAAGAAGTGAACAATATGATGGTTGTTCAGTAGCAATTGTCAAGATAACCATTACAAATGTACTATTTCTGATTTTATAAAATTACTGCCATTTTGTATTGATTGTTAGAATGGATATATTTTTGTAAATTGTAATAAGTTCTTTGTGAAACCATGGAGTATTATGATAGGAGAGCTTTTTGATGACTGAACTGTCACTGGGTATGGATCAGAATATCATGAGATAATGGGGCAGCATTATGACAGTACTTTCTTTTAATCTGAGTTTGATTTGCAGTGTCTCCTTGCTTTCGCTATTATTAGTTGGCAGCAGCTAAGAAGCATCTTCTTTTAAGTTAATCACTACATCTTGTATCTTCTGTTTCTGCCCGAAACATAAGACGCTACAACTGGCAAACTTGAAATTGACGTTAATGCAAAATGGATAATGGCTATCCTTTTGGCCGATAAATGCAACTGCCTGTTTCAAACCTGGACGCTTTAAGTGGTGAGGACTGTAGCAAGGAAAATTTTAAATGGAGAATTGGACAGATATTTGACGGAGTGGAAACTTGTGGGGTATCAATTTGGGGACCAGCCAGATGCAGTCTTTTCCAGTCCTGTAGTTTCTTACATTCCTATAGTACTCACTCCTAGGAAAATTACGACTTAACCGGGATCCTTAAAAATGCCACTAATGGAATGAACTAGGAAACAGGGTCGGGTGAACATTATGCCAAGTTATTTTTAAATACTAGTGGATCTAACTTGGTGTTACCTGCAGTCTGAGGGACATAGATCTGGCAACTGCACGCATGGAGTCTGCACTGGGAGAAGGACAGCAGGAGCAGACATAGAGATAGCATGGATAGGCAGAATGTGACAGGGTAAGCCATTCAGTCTGGCAAAATCAGTTTAAAAGCAATGAAACACAGTTGTTAATTAACATTATAATGTACCTATTTTATTCACCCAAAATATGGCAAACTCCCATGGCTGCTCTATTGCACATATAATTACTTTTGCCTTATAACACTATAGACACACTGGCCCAACCAGAAAGCTCATGCATGAGATTTCAGACAGGGGTACCAAGCAGATACAAAACGAAATATATACAAATTGCACTATATTCACTGCATTACATCTGTTCATATGGTTGCACTATTCATACTTTAAAGATCTAGCTGATAATTCTCACACGGTACCTTATATAGTCCAAAGAAACCCAATTCCTTTACGACAGCCAATGCGTTGACACGAGGACCTGTGGTGATTTCACCTGCCACCTGTAACCGGATCTTGACAATCTCCAGTGGATTCGTGAAGATAACTTGCGAAGCACCAGCCTATGAAAAGAATGAGTGTATTATCTGGTCAGAATTTACATCTGCCCAATGGGTCACTACACTGATTGTAAAAGTTTTCAAATAGAAATCATCAGCACCAAATAAAACAGAGGCATGCAATGATGTGTAACCTGGTTTTCAGTACAAGGTGTTGCTTTTCATCGAGCCTATACAACACATTTGAAATGCAATAATAAAAATCTACATCATCCTTAATACCATAAATTTTTTAAAAATCAATACAATTGTCTTAAAAATGTTAAATTACTACTTCTTGTGTGGCCAAAATCAGCATGACTGCAAGGTGGCCAAAATCAGCATGACTGCAAGGCGGCCAAAATCAGCATGACTGCAAGGCAGCCACAACCACCAAGAACCTCCCCTTGCCAAAATATACCAAGTTATCTGACCAAAGCCTCAACTTCAAGAATTGGAGCATAACATTTGGTAAAAAAACAAAGGAAACATTTTCGGTTTATTTTGTCTCCCTTACTTGGCATGAAACAATGGAAAGGATTACCGCACAAATCCCACTTTCCAATCGCAGTGGTTTATGTCATCCCTTCACTAGGTTATGTAGGCCAACATAAAAAAATTGTCCCTTTAGATGGAAAAATAAGCATACACTTTACTGAGGGTTAAACTATTTGGATAAGGAAAAGAAAAATCCAGTATCATTTTAAACTGGCAACTTGAATATAATGCTCACTCGGGCAAGACAAGATAAAACAACTTCAGTCTTAAAATGAAAGATTTGGGTTCAATTACACCTGCTTTTCTGTCAGCAGCCTTTAAGTCTCAGGTTTCAGCACAGGCTTCAAACTTTCATCAAGAGGCATGACAAGTCTTGCAAACATGGAAGAGGCTGGTGGATTAATGTGGAGCTTAAAACACTGCAGGCTGTCTTGCGATTGTACTTTTTTTTTGGAAAAAGCTTTGCTCAATAAATTTAAAGGTGCAGATTGTGTGTGTTGTATTAATCTTCCAGTAATTTGTTTGTATAAACATGCCAGTCTTGTGGTGGAAAAACAAAACCATAGCTGTAGCCAAAAAGGTGCTTTACGTCCAAAAAGTATCTATTGCAGTACTTGGGAGTTAATCACATTTATTTTGCTACAAAGTATTTTTATCTGGGTGGGTTCGCCTTTCGCTGAATATTATCAAACCAAGAATCTCACTGATATTCACAAACTATTGATCTTATTTCCATCCTTACTCATTTGATTTAAAGAAGGGGAAAGCTGTCGGGATGGATCAGCAATTGGCTCCAACTACAAACTTAAGAGGCGGTTCATGATATTTTGTTGATTTGGGGTCAATTTAATTACTATGAGTGAGAAATTTGTTTCATGCCAGTTCTCAGCATGAAGTAGACAGCACGTCTTGAACACATGCCCAATGCCAGAGGCTCACTCCAAATTGTGCTCTGGGCCTCATCTCCACAGTGCCAGTGAGCTGCGGACGCCAATCAGGCGTCCCAATGCTGCTCGCCAGTTGAGGCCTCCCCAAAATTGGCTGATTCGGACGCCAAACTGGCCCACAGGCAAATCCTGGAAGGGAGGGAAGGCAAGCGCAGGCCAACAATGGCCTGCAGGATTGCTCCTCCTGGATCTAAATTAAGGTACGTGAAGAAAGAAAAACGTACCTGTTTTGGCAGCCTCCAGCAGTCCCTTTAATGACCGGTGGTTAGGCCACCGTAGACCTGGAAAAACTGCGCGGCACATGCTCTGCCCACCTTTTGCCCAATTGGCTCCAGGGTCCGGAAACAAGCGTTAGGCTGCTAATTAGTATAATCAAGGGGCCGAATGCCTGTCTTTAGGGGGCGCCCAGAGCACTTGGACGTTGCCGGCTGCCATATTGATAGCCAACGCACTGCCAAGGGGGATCGGGCGGAGAAGATGGCAACCGAGAATTGGTCATTCCAATGTGCATTTCGTGCCCCAAAATCGGGCGCGACGGGGACCAATTACTCACCCTGTATCTCCACTTTGGCTTCTGGAGTCAACACAAGTTTCTCAAAAATAAATGATTCCTACCTCCTAATCACCTCGCTGTCTTTTTGTATCAGTTTAAATAATCCCTAAATATTCTGTGAAATTTAAATGCATGCAATTCAGATGTAAACAAATATTTTATAATACAAAAGCAAAATACTGCAGATGCTGGAAATCTGAAATAGCAGCATATATTAAAATACCCACTAACAAGTTAACATGGTAGCAGAAACGTTAAAGTAAATGCACTTCTGGTGCATAGCTGATACTAGCGCATTTCATGTTTTTGGTGCATAGCAGGGACCTCTCGAGTTTCCAAAGTCTTGTAATTTACAGATTGTGGGTAGGCTTCCAATGTAATCTTTGTCATGTGCTGGGAGCACCTCAGCTGGGATTTCCTGGGCAAGAGCATAAATGTGCAGGTACAGCTCCTTTAAGTAGTACCTGCACTTCCTTTTGACAACAATCTCCAATTCTATGTTCAGTATTGATTTGAGATGAGCCAGAAGTCTGACAATTCCAGGGTCTTGGGGGAGTGGGGTGGGGGTTAATTAATGGGAGGACGGCTCCCTTTACTGAGATCTCTCAGAGCCATGCCATTTTTGGATACAAAGGGCACCCTTCACATCAAGCTGTAGCTGAGCAGATGAATGCAGTTTTTTCAATCAAGAGGTCATCTTCCCAGAAGGGAAATTTAGCACCTTGAAGAGGTTTGCCAAGGTAAGTACCTGTTATATCTACTTCTTTACAGAGCACTGCAATGGTTAGCCTGCAACACATGCACATTCCCCTCAGTCAACTGCATACTCACCTGGGATGCTTCCTTATCATTACACAACTCTTTGGCAGGGTGGTACCATGACTCTCCCAATACACATTTGCATGCTGCTTTTTATACAGTCTTGCTTAGGGCAGCACAGTGGCCAGTTGAATAGCTATGACAGGCCTCAGGAAACAGTCAGCATTTCATTAATGTCTTTTAATTTCAGGCTATGGAAACCCACAATACAAGAGAAAGGCTGAAAAGTGTAGCGACTCCCCCGCCACCAATAGACCTCAAACCGTTTATGCGGTTCAAAGAACTTACCCTGGACAAAGCAGGATGCCCCTCTTTGGTCCCCACTGAATAGAGCATGCAGTTGGTGGACTTGAATTTAGAGGCTAGGAGTCATTCTACCATCTTTATCTCAAAGAACTAGTCCTTCACTCCCATATTCTGCTAATAGGCAACTTACTGGCACCACTACATCATATCGATAGCTACTGCAATGTGTTCAGAGTAGCTTCTACATTCCAATATCTGCTTTTCTTATTGCAGTTCTGCAGGGCCACCAGAGGATTAGTAGCTCACGGGCACATCCACTTTCCACCACACTGCATAACTCATTCCATTTGCCACAAGCATCAATCCAAGAATATCCACTTTGGGGGAAGATGTAGAGCAGGAAGTACCGGATAAAGCACAAAGTATGAGTGAAGAGAAGCAAGTGCAGGTGGCAGCAGAGGAAAAGCAGGAAGTAGGTCGGATAACCGGCTCCAGGCTGCCCTCGGGTTGCTGAGATCTAAGATTAGTGCTATCCAGGACCTGCCAATAAAAGAAGGTTGTTTGTTGAGCACTACCAGCTCATTGAGTGCTTGGAATGTGTGCAAAGAACCCTGCAAAGTATGACAAGTACAATGGAGTATCTGTGTAGTCCTGTTAGACCACTTCACAGAACTGCAGTCCGCCCTTGAATATCTTGGGTGAGGGCGTTAGCATTGGTGCTAGGGGCGGCACCAGAAGTATTTGGAGTAGACAGATTGTGACGTCAATCAGCATGCAATGCTGATTTGACGCCAGCGTTGCCATTTTCATCCTCAACGGTGAGAGTAATGCCCTGTGTTAACCTCGCACAGCTGAACATGCGTTCAGTAGCTGCAAGGGCCCCCTACAAGCAATATTTAAAGGGATCATGTAGGATTCGCAAAAATCCATGAAATACAGTATACAGGTAGGGCCCCTGAAGTGGCCACATTGTGAGAACACAGAATGGAGTTGGCAGTTCTCATGGCCCAGTTCGAAAGGACACACACAGTACCTTAAAGCAGTCTGAATCATCATCGATTAGAAGAATCCAGAACCTTACTGTTTTTGATATTGTAATGTGGTTACAGCAGTAAACAAAACTATTAGCACCTGGAGGTGCGCTAATCGCTGGCAGAGCGATAACCGATCTCAGAAACCGCTGAGCACACACAAACGGAGGGACACTAAACGGATTCCCATTATGGCAAAGCGGTAACCGATCTCAGAAACTGCTGAGCACACACAAACGAAGGGACACTAATCGGATTCCCATTAGTTCGATTTGCGAGCAGTTAAAATTAATGTGCTTGCTTTTGTTAAAGCAACCTTAACAAAGGAAAACGGTTGATTTGGCGCCAAGATTAGGGCCAGAAAAGAGTATAACCGTTCAGGTAAATCGTCAGCAAGCCAGTCTAAGATTCGACCAGAGTAAGGAAGACTCCTCCGGAGACGGTTCACACCGTGAAGTCCAAGTCCAGTTACCATCAGGAGTTCGAGGACCGTGCGGAACAGAAAACGGCTCAAGGATTTCGGAGGACTTCCAAAGTTTGTACAGGAGAGCGAGTCCAGGAGCCGGTCCCATAAGGAAGGTCGGAGGTCCCGGACGACACCAAGTAACAGGGTCCAGGAGCCGGTCCCATAAGGAAGATCGGAAATTCCAGACGTAACAAGAAGTACCAAGGTCCAGAAGGGTTTTGAAATTCTGGTGAGCATAAAGGCCCAACTCTGCCTAACTGACATAATTGAGGTATATTCAGTAACGGGAGGGTTTGTAACGTTAAGGGTATTTGTAAGTCAGGAGTGTGATTTATCCCTCGATGTGTCCGTGCGCCTCCCTCACCCCCGCTTTTAGCTTATCGCTATTTTAGAACTGTTTATATGCTTTAAAGTTATTTTTCTCAGTGTATAATTTAGTCCTCTGTGAGAAACGTTATCTTTCGTCTGCATTTATTCTTGCCATTTTTCTCTGTGTACATTCTCTTTCAAAAATAAAGATCGTTTTGATTTAAAAGTCAATCTGTCTCATCTGACCATTTGTCTTCCGAGTCACGAGTTGGGCCAACACACAAAGGTTGTCTGGCAATAAGCCCAGTGTCTAGAACCGTGAGGGGGGAGCGCTTCGAAACCGCTCACGAGTAGTGCGAAAATCAAAACCGATTTAGCATACCATAAGCTCGTTAAAATGACCCCTTACAATCATCAACCACAATCTACTGGCTCTGTGTAAGTTTGTGGAAGTGTTTGGAGCATTCCAGAGTTGTTTAAAGTTGCTGAGATGTACCGCAACTGCAAAGGCTACCACTGATTGAATGTGCAGTTGGTGTGCGACCATGCTCAGCACATCATGATGGTGAATGCTCGGTATCCTGGCAGCAGTCATGAGGCTTTCATTCTGCGCCAATCCGCTGTACCCTCAGTCTTTGAGCCACCAAGACAAACCAGAGGGTGGCTGCTGGGTGACATGGTCTATCCGCTGACCACCTGGTTCATGACTCCTCTCCGAATCCCAACCACATGTGGGCAGCATGCGTACAATGAGAGCCATGCTGCCACACGGAATAGAGTAGACCATTGGCATCTTTAAATGCTTCCGCTGCCTGAACTGCTCTGGACTAACTTTATCCATCGATCCATCCAATATAACCTAACAAAGTCAACTTATCACCCTTGTGCATTCTCTTAGTGCCTGTCTTCAGTCTGCCTTTGCCTGTCCTAGTGCTCCTGCAAAGTGCTACCCCACTGAGTGGCTGCAGTATGGAAGGTGGAAGGCTGCTGACTTTCAGTGGGGGAGACTGCAGATGGCCTTTGCAGGACGCCCTCAAGCACTTCTACGCCTAGAAGGCTCGGCTGCGGACTGCGCCACCTCAGCATGGGCGGCAGCAGTCTGGGCTGGCTGGTCGACAGGCAACAGCAAGGGCACTGGCAGAGGGCAGTGGTGGGAAGACGAATGCTGTCATCTTGAGAGAGGACAGTTGGTTCATCCTCCACAGAGGCACTGCCACTCCCCGGGGCAGCACCTCAACATTCCTAGTCATCTGTTGGAGGGCAGATTGTTGGACTGCTGTGACACCCTGCAAGCCCCTTTCCACACTGGCAGTCTGAGTTTACATGGCAACAAGCTGAGTCTGCGTGAGAGCAGTCTGAACTTGCATGACTTCAGTCTGAACTTCCACTGCAGCACTCAGATGCAGGCTTGTGCTTGTGCTGCAATGGAATCTGGGACATCAGAGGCTGCATGATGGTTGGGTCCACAAGTGCACTAATGGATCTTCCCACCCTTCCATGCTGGAAATGATGGGCTCCAAGCTCTGCACAAAGCCCTGTGCAAGATTGGTGCCAGTCTCCTGCATGCTCCTTGACATTGCAGTCAGGCTTTCTGGCAGGCCTGCCAATGCACCAAGCATTTTGTTGTGTATACCCATCAACGCTCTTCTGTAAGTCACCCCATCAAAGTCCTTGTCTGAGTCCTCTGCAGCAGAATTCGTGTGCAACCTCACCCTCCGGGGAGCTGGCACCTGTGCTACCCTTTCCCCCTGCCCTGGCTGCAGCCCACCCATGCCCAGTGACTCACCATGTGCAGATCCCACCTCTAAGCTACCTTTTAAACTCCACACAGTGCCAGTATCTGAGCTGGTGCCTGTGACTGTCAGATTGAGTGATGGTGTTTCTTCTTCTTCATCACTCTCCTCTCCATCTTCTTCTGCAACCACTGGCTGGGCAGGTTGGATTTCTTGGGTATCTGAAATGAGAAAGGCACAAGGGTAGGGTTGTGGTGAGGGGAGGTGGCAAAGAGGTGCATGCTTACACCATGTGCAGCTTGTAAAACAGAAGAGATTGTGCAAGTAGGGGGAAGTAGGATGTGGGAAGGAGAATAACCTATGAGGATACTGGCATCTTGTACTCTCAGCCCTGCCGCTGGCCACGGGCTCAGCCATGCCTCTCCCAAGAATGGCCAGCACCATCTCCTCCAAGGCGGTGAGATGATGCAGTCAAGCCTGATCCCCACCGGTTAGGTTCTGCTGGTGCCGGTTATTCGCCACCTTTTCCTGCAAGAGAAAGGTAAGTGTGTCAGTGAGTGTGGTGTAATGTGTTTGGGTGATGTGGCTGTGACACTTGAATAGCTGGCAGTGTGCGCAAGCTGTGAGATGTGTTTGCGAGGCTTGCAGCAGTGATAAATGTGTGAAGGAGAGGTGAAGCTATGAGGGTGAGATAAAGCTAGGAATGTGAATTATGAGTCATGCTTGGTAGACATTGTTGGTATGTGAGTGATGGGGGTGTGGTGCATTGAGCACTGTGTGAGGCTAGTGGTGCAGATATGGCATTTGAAGATTAATTCACTGACCTTGACCACTCGTGTGAGGTCATTAAACTTCTTCCTGCACTGTGTCCAGGACCTTGGAGCTGCACTGCTGGCATTCACCACAGTGGCTATCTGCTCCCACTGCACTTTGGTCTGTTGCCAGGAGGGTCTCCTGGGCCCCTGTGGAAAGAAGACCTCTCTCCTCCTATTGACCTCCTGCACCAAGCCCTCCAGTGCTGCATCAGAGAACCTTGGTGCACGCTCTCTCCCCTGTTGTGCCATCATTAATTGATTCTTTGCACTGTCTTCCTCAGCCAGTTGAATGATCTGTTGCAGACAGAAAGCACTTCCCCTTTAAGAGGTGCAGACTGCCTTTAAGTAGTGCAGGCTAGCTTTAACTGGGGCTAGCCTCACACGAACTTGGGCCCTCTACTGGGCGTTCAGCACTGGGCTGAACAGCACAATAATGCAAATGAGCAGGCAGCATGAAGTTTGCTAGCGCATTGTGATCCCTGCGCCCATTTTCGGCAGTAGACAAATTTTCAGGCCCGTTTTCATCCAATATTTCCCATTACCTTGTCTTCTTTCAGCAATTGTTCCTTTGTTGTGGTAACGCTGTTACGGTTGTAATAATCTCTAGCTCCAATCCTCGAGGTCTGATGCTAGTGTGGGCATATCACTTACATAGAAACACAGAAGATAGGAGCAGGAGTAGGCCATTCGGCCCCTCGAGCTGCTCCGCCATTTAATGAGATCATGGCTGATCATCCAAATTCAGTACCCTGTCCCTGCTTTCTCCCCATATCCCTTGATCCCTTTAGCCTTAAGAAATATATCTAACTCCTTCTTGAATATATTTAATGAATTGGCCTCAACTGCCTTTTGTGGTAGAGAATTCCACAGGTTCACCACTCTCTGGGTGAAGAAATTCCTCCTCATCTCTGTCCTAAATGGCTTACCCCTTATCTTTAGACTGTGACCCCTGGTTCTGGACTCCTGCGCCATCGGGAACATCCTTCCTGCATCTAGTCTGTCTAGTCCTGTTAGAATTTTATAAGTTTCAATGAGATCCCCTCTCATTCTTCTAAACTCCAGCAAATATAACCCAATCTCTCCTCATACGTCATTCCTGCCATCCCAGGTATCAGTCTGGTGAATCTTCGCTGAACTCCTTCCATGGCAAGAACATCCTTCCTCAGATAAGGCGACCAAAACTGCACACAATACTCAAGGTGTGGTTTCACCAAGGCCCTGTACAACTGCAGCAAGATATCTTTGCTCCTGTACTCGAATCCTCTCACTATGAAGGCCAACATACCATTTGCCTTAGCTGAGATGACTCAATTACTGAATCCACTCACCCTTAAAAAAAACCTTGCTTCTGTCTGCCCTTGTAGGTTCCTGTACCTTGCTCTTTGAGGCCAGAATTTCGACTTTGAGTTTGCTAATTAACAGACAATTTTCAAATCTCTTCTTCACCCCTCTATTGTATTTGCCTTTCTAATTTGTGAACATGCAACAGTAGTGTTACCAAAAAGCCTCTTGTACGACTGCATTTTGGTTTGATTCTCTTGCAGTTCTGTGATGTTTTTAGTTTAATTTTTTTAAGAATTTTTTTTTTACTGCAGTTTAGTTTTAGTTTCATTTCAAAAAATACTCCAAAGCTTTAATAACCTCTATTGACTAGATTGACCTCAACATGGACGTGTGTGAGACACAGAGACAGGGAGAAATCACAAGCATTATTAAACTGCACTGAGTTAGCATTTAGCCCCATATATAAAGGGAAATCGAATTTTACACAGTACATAAAATTAACTTCTTGCAAATTTGTCTTTGGAAAGAGAATACGTTAAGAAATGAAATAACTTTAAATTAATTCTACCTGTGAGGTAGATCTTTACAAGTGACAGACACTGGCAAGTCACTTACTTTTGGAATAAAATATTTAATTGTTTATTCTTTGTTTAAATTTTAAATATCAACAGAGATCATGCAATATATTATAACATTTTGAGATGGAAAACCATATAGACAATTGAAAAAAGTTAAAAATTAAAAGTGTTACTTTGGTTACAACTGCAGAACTCATTTACATGTGCTAATTTTTTAGTAATTAAATAGGTCACTTTCCCGCAAGTTTTAAGCCAGCACTTTACTATGCTTGGTTGATTCATGCAGTGGGACAATAAATCTTGTACCTTTCGGGTGAGCCAGTTTGACCACATCCACATTTGCCATCACTTGAAGTTCACAGCAATACTGCTGATTACACTTTTAATCTTCCTTTATTCGATGCATCTCAAAATCCTAACCATTCAAAAATCGACACTAACAATGAACAGCTTGCACTAAAATTGGGAAACATGTTTTACTTCCTTTCTGAAATTTTAACAGAATGTGTAGATTGATAATGAGGAATTTGATCAGTCAATCCGGTTCTCTTCCAAAGATTATGATTAATTTGCTCCATCTTGCACTTTACTCGTCTACTTAGGGGAGATTTTTTGGGGTCTGCACTTGTGTGCAGCGAACATCGGGAAATCGGGCTGGTCAGAGTGCATATAAAGGAATCACCCAATTTTTCATCCATTTAAATAAATGGAAGGAAAATCAGACAGGTTCCTTTACAGGCATGTGGTCTAACCCACTGAATTTTCCGATATTCACTGTGCTCAGGTAATCAAGTGTGCCTGGGCACAGACCCAGGAAAACTTCCCCTCTAATCTCCCAAGGGAGGCAACCAACCACAGCAAAAGCTTCCAAGATCATTAGTTTGTGAAAGTTCTCCAACAATTCCTCAAAGGCAAATGAGTGAAACTCCAGATTAATATGTATTCGAATAAATCCTCATTATTCTTTGGTGACTAAGAGCTACATTTACCTATATGTTAAACTTAGTGTACAGGACTCACATTAAAGTTTCATTAATAAGTAACTGTGGCTATATTTGCAGAGATCATGCAAGAATTATTTTTTAAATTAATTTATATGAAATAATGAGTCAAAACTGCTAAACTATTATTGTATAAAATGAAAATTATAACCTGCTTCCTGACATGGGGCAGAATGCTTCCCCTTGTTTGTAAGGCACGAGAAAAAAATTCCATTTATAGCTTCCATGCATTATGCCAAGTTCCAGCATATTCAAACTCATTTATTTCTATTATTGGTATTTCAGCGTGCACATAGACTTCTGTCCATACAATACAATGTTACAGAGAATGCATCTGGGAGAAAAAGCAGATATTGTTATCAAAGATGGACACATTCTATTTTGTGCTTCAAAATCAGCACAATATGTTTGAAGACATCAAAAGGAGGCTAATCAAAGCACTGTTTTCTGTTTCTGAATACTCCTAAAATTACTGCATGGGGGATTCTACCAGCAGGTCACTGATCAAACACAGGTAGCAGTCAGATGACAGTCAGTGCTCCCTCTCTCATGTGATTTACAAACAGCCAAGAATCCTTGAGTCTTCTTTTCAACTCTAATATAGGATGACTGACTTAGACAGAACCTCTGCTAACAGATTTGCATCAGCAAAATACAATTATGTTCATTCTGGCAACAATTCCAGTTATAAAGCATACAAATATTAATTATAATTTTCATTTTAAGGATTTTAAATATTCACCCGATGATTCGAGATGATCTTGTGTGTGTTATAATGACTGAAACCTGCAGCTGCAATGAGGAGACGGAATCGTTTATGCTACAGCCTTAAAAAAAATCTGTGCATGGTCATAAGTTTATAAAGGACAGGTTTACGCCTTTATTACACACATAGTGCAAAATAAAATCTCCCCATATAATCTCATGATGGAGGGGTCCAATTGTGAAACACAAAATTAAAAAACAATATTTCCATTTCAATAAAATCTGGGGAGGACCTGGTGGATGCCACCTTCAACCTGGACACAGCTTTTCAGGGCTCCTAGAGAAGCAAGAGAAAGCACTTTGGTCTTTCATCTTTTTTTCAAATGACAGCCAAGTCCCAATGCAGGTCAAACTTATGGTATACCTAACGTATCCAATAATTTTCCTTTATGGTTCAGAACCCCTAGTCATCGAATGGAAGGATTTCCATCTACCCTGTGCAAAATCTGGGACCAAGCTGTGAGATGGATTTGTGGCAAAAAGGGAAAATATTTGAAAGAGGGCTTGAACTACACTAATTATACTGGAGGAGGAGTCACCCTAATGGCAAGTCTGTAAAGTCTCTCACACGAGGATCCTTAGTGCCTGTTGACAAGTAAACCTGGTTTGCGGGCACTGGACTTGAACATATAGTGACAGGGAGAGTGAATGGGAGAGGAACAAAGCTCTGGAGCTGGAAAAGGAAATTGTATACCAAAGAGTTATAGTATACTATTATGTTCACTGATATTTTCATTGTAACTCAAGTATATCAGGTAAGTAATTTCTAAACCTCGGCTTTGTTTCCAACTATTTAGCTGAAATCTGGATAGCATCTTCTCATGTCCTTCTCCCATTCCACCTGTCTTACTTTCCCCCTCATTCACTCATTTCCCATCTCTCACATTTTTCTTTCCATCTATTCATTCATTCATTCTGTAATCCATCCCCTCTTTCCTTCCCATTTACCCATTCATTCTCTTAAGTCTTTCTTTCCCTTTTGCCCTCTCTCCTTGGAATTTCTCTTTTTACTCGCATTCCATCTGTTTCCCCTCATTCATTCTCTCCTCGTCACTCCCATTACCTCCTCTCATTGCCTCTTTCACACATTCCCTCTCTCCTTCCCTCAGTCACTATTTTCTTCCCTCTCTCCTGGTCTCATTCTCTTTTTCTCTCTTTCCCCATCTGTTATTCCCTCTTCCCTCATTCCTTCTTTCTCTTATTTCCTCTCTACTCTCTTTCTTATCATTGCTCTCATTTCCTTCCTTTCTCCTAGATTGCTTGTCCTTCATCCAGTCTTGGATGAGCCACAATTTCCACCAGTTAAACACAGGAAGACCAAAGCCTTCCTCTTTGGCCCCTGCCATATCGCCATACCTGCCACCAATTTCATCCCCCTCCCCAGCCACTGTCTCAGGCCGAACCAGACTGTTCGCAACCTCGGTGTTAACCCTCATTAAATATTCTGTGGCAAACTCACTAATCTGAGGCAGGCAGTTCCACACCAATCTAGGGCATTGCTGATGACTCACCAGTCTGGCTTATTAATAAGACCTGGAGGGGTGCACCAATCATTGCTGGCTAAGATTCTTTTCATTCAGATCCAGTTAACTCTACAAGCTTGTAGCCTGATGGGTAATACAGTTTGAGTAGAGAAGCAATGGGAAACTTAACAGTGGTCTGTGTTATAAACTCAGTGGTTTTAGCTGGTTAATACCAGTCATACTGCTGCACACTTTAAGGGCAATTGGTTGTGGCTCTATGGGGAAAATTTGTTCATTCCATGTTGGGTGAACAGAAACCCTGCCTAAGTAGGTTTCTCAGTAACGTGCGAAAGAAACTCAAACATGCTGATGGGTTTCCATGTGTCCCAGATACCCAGCTGAGCAAAAGAAAATTCATTAAAGCAAAAACTGAACAAATTTCAATTCTTTGTTGCAGTTAACTACTTGTTTTGAAATACTGAACAACAATGTTTCATCTACAGTAGTGTGATTATTTACTGAAAAATGCAATGATGAAACCAGCAGCCTTATAGAAAATTAAAAACAAATGTTACTACTGCAAGTTGAAAAAATTAAATATCAACTCTACAAATTTCAAGTAGAATAAATTTTGTGGACATAATGGCCTAGAAATTCAGTTGTTAGCGCCAGCCGCTAGCGCCTTAGGAGGAGGAGAAGTGGGGCGCGAAGCGGCTAGCGCCCGGGCGCGGCGTGATCTGCGCTTCTCGCGAACTTCAGTCAAGATTTAGTGGCGGCGCAAAACCGTAGCACCCGCTCAGCTGCGCGCACAGATCCTGACGTCATTTCATGGTGCAACGCCCTTGATACGCCCCGAACCGGAACTTCAGTGGCGCTCCCCTTCTGTGCGTCTGGCGCCCCCAGCGACTGGTTGAGTGGAACGGTTCCCAGTCGCTGCAGGGCGCAAGGGGCGCTATTTAAAGGGGACTCTTCCTCCATTCTTTGTGGCAGCCATTTTGTTCCACTCCTTCTGTGTGAGATATTGGGAGAGAGCTTTCTGCTTTGACTCAGCGCTCGCACAGGTACTTCTGGCTTCAGGCCAGAGCTTTGCAGTTGGATTTAACTTTCAGTGCCAAAGCCTTGAGTCGCCACATATAATGGGGGCTGCAATGGGTGGAAACGTTGGCTTTCTGCATTGCATTCAAAGGGCTCAGAAACACCGAGAGTGCCAGTCATGGCCAGACGGAGAAGGGCCAACAGGCGTCGGCACAGGAGGCCTTACCCACCCAGGGTATACCGCCAGCAGTTCTCATATCTAAACATGTCTGAGGAGCAGTGTGTTTGGAGGCTGCGATTCAGAAGGGAAGTGGTCACAGAGATCTGCCACCTGCTTCAGAGAGATCTGCAGCCACAGCTGAGGAGCAGGACGTCTCTGTCGGTGGCAGTGAAGGTGACGGTGGCTCTCAACTTCTATGCCACTGGCTCCTTCCAATCCGCTACTGGGGACATTGCCAATATCTCCCAGTTCGCGGTACATTGCTGCATCCGCCAGGTGACGAATGCCCTCTTCAGAAGGAGACGTCAGTACATTTCCTTCCCCATGACCCTGGACAAGCAGCAAGAGCGTGCAATGGGATTTGCAAGAATCGCGGACTTCCCCATGGTCCAGGGCGCCATTGACTGCACGCATGTGGCTTTGCGGGCACCTCTACAGAATGCCGAGGATTACCGCAACCGGAAGGGCTACCATTCGCTCAACGTCCAGTTGGTGTGTGACCACAGGCAGCTCATACTAGCTGTCAATGCCCGCTTTCCAGGCAGCAGCCACGATGCCTACATCCTGTGCCAGACTTCTGTGGCAGACATTTTCGAAGCCCCGGTTCACCCAGGAGGCTGGCTTCTCGGGGACAAGGGCTATCCTTTGTGCACCTGGCTGATGACCCCGCTCTATGTGCCCAGCACCCCTGCTGAAGAACGATACAATGACAGCCATCAAGCTACCATGAACATCACTGAGCACACAATCGGCGTGCTCAAGCAACGGTTCCACCAGAGGAGGAGGAGGAGGAGGAGGAGCACCAAGATGGGAGGGAGGCACAAAGTGCAAGGGCTGTCCGTCGGCAGATTATTGCAACTCGGTTCTAGGCCCCCTCTCAGGGAATGGCTTGTGCCAATGAAAGAACATGAATGGAGCCGCTCCACAAACCCTCAGCCGGTCAAGGCAACAAATAGTTCAAAGTGCAAACATGGACAATCTGAATAAAGAAAATTTTTTATTTTACAAACTCTGTGCCCTTCCCGCATGACAAATAAATTCAGAGAAACCCCCCAAAAAACAGTCAGACACATAACTGCCTCTCACAACCTTGAGAAAATGAAAAAAACAGTTAAACAAAAATGACCATGATTCTCGGCCTTCATATAAAAAACAAACACAACATTTTCGGCCTTCATATAAAAAACAAACACAACATTCTCGGCCTTCATATAAAAAAAAACATTTTGCTACACCTACTTTTTCGCCTGTGAGGGTGATCCGCCTCGCTTCCGCGATTGGCCCCTTCCCACCCTGCAGCTCCTCCTCAATGGGACCCCAGTGGCTGCAGCAAGGCCGGGGGAAGGCTGCTGAGGGTCAGATGGTGAGACGGCAGATGCCCTTGGGGGACGGCCTGGACCAGCTGTGGGCCTGGAGGGCCCGGCTTCTGACTGCTCCAACTCTGCTTGGGCGGCAGCAGTCTGTCCTACGGGTGGTGGCAGCTGCAGTGGAGGAGTGAGTGTTGGCTGCAGGAATGCTGCCAACCTGACAGAGCACAGGCACTCCCTGGTCGGCCGAGACACTGGCACTCGCACGGGCCAGCACTGAAGCATGCGCAGCAATCTGCTGAAGCACAGACTGCTGGGCTGCTGCGGCGCGGCGAGGGCCCTGTCGATGAGTGGCCGATCCAGCGAGGGTGGCAGCAGTTAGTGCCCGTGTGGCCCTGGTCTGTGTCTGCATCACACCAGCCAGTGAATGCACGGCACGACTGAGCACTTGGCTGGAAGCCGCCTGTGCTGCCCCGAATTCCTGAACACTCCTTGCCAGTGACTCTATGGAGTCAGGCATCCTTGCCACTGCAGCCATGAGCTCAGTGTGCCTGCGCTCAGCCTGGGTGCCTATTTCGCCAAGGAGCCACACCTCCTCTGCGCTCACCGCAGCAGGACTGGAGGCCGCACTCACCTTCCGGGGAGAAGGCCGCCGAGCTTCTCCACCCCTTCCGCGTTGCTGCAGCCCGCTGGGCCCCGGAGCTTCACCCTCATCAGACCCTTCCCCCCTGCTCCCCTCCAGGGAAGACGTGTCCCCATCATGGCCATGGGCTGTGTCGGCTGAGGGTGGCACTGATGGGCCGGCTTCCTCTTCCTCCTCCTCGAATTCTGAATCAGACACAGTGCCAGCTGGAGGGGCCGCCTCCTCACCTGGCGAATCAGCGTCTGAAAGCAGGGAGGCACAAGAGTTGCTTTAGAGTGAGGACAGGGCAGCAGCGAGGGAGGCATGAGTGCTGCTATGCACTGCATTGGTTCGAGAGTGGCAAAGGATGCTGGTGTGAGGCACAAGTGGAAAGAGAGAGGTCAAAAAGGTGATGACCTTACCATTGCTGTCCAGAACGGGGTCGGCATCTCCAGTGGTGACGGGGCCAATCAGCCGGCCTCCCATAATCTGCTCCACTCGCTGCTCCAGGTCGCTGAGTTCTTTAAGGTCAGGACGGCCTCCCCCGGTCCGTCGCTGCTGCCTGCGATTGTGGGCCAGCTTGCCCTGCAAGAGAAAGGACGGACTCTAAGTACAGTGTCAAGCCCTGATCTTGCCTGCACTGCCTCCCATGGTGGAATAGCCCTGACAGTGTCAAGCCCTCATCTTGCCTGCACTGCCTCCCATGGTGGAATAGCCCTGACAGTGTCAAGCCCTCATCTTGCCTGCACTGCCTCCCATGGTGGAATAGCCCTGACAGTGTCAAGCCCTCATCTTGCCTGCACTGCCTCCCATGGTGGAATAGCCCTGACAGTGTCAAGCCCTCATCTTGCCTGCACTGCCTCCCATGGTGGAATAGCCCTGACAGTGTCAAGCCCTCATCTTGCCTGCACTGCCTCCCATGGTGGAATAGCCCTGACAGTGTCACGCCCTCATCTTGCCTGCACTGCCTCCCATGGTGGAATAGCCCTGACAGTGTCAAGCCCTGATCTTGCCTGCACTGCCTCCCATGGTGGAATAGCCCTGACAGTGTCAAGCCCTGAGCTTGCCTGCACTGCCTCCCATGGTGGAATAGCCCTGACAGTGTCTAAAGTGCTGAACGTGGAAGTGATTTTCATGAGAGTCCCATAGCTGTTGGATGAGGGCTGGACATTGGGGCTTTCAGGTCCCTTTGGCCATAAAGTGAGGTGCACATGCAGGGATGAAGAGGATACTGGAAAGGGTACTCACCCTGACAACCCGAGTGAGGTCGTTGAACTTTTTCTGCATTGCACAAGAGTCCTGGCAACCATGCTGTTGGAGGTCACCCTGTTTGCCACCTCCCTCCAGGCTTTTCTATACTCGCTGGGCAGCAGCCTCCTGCCACTATCAGGGAAGAGGACAGGTCGCCTGCGCTCCACTGCGCCAACCAGTAGCTTCAGGGCACCCTCGCTGAAGCGCTGCGCTCGCTCCCTAGCCTTCTCCATAGTCCTGGGCGTTGAACTGGTGAAGCAGCTATGTTCAGGCCTTGATTCAGGGCTGCAGTGTGCAGGGCATCGCAGCAAAACAAATCGACCCTGCCCCTTTAAGAGCTGACCGGCGCCAGCGTGTCTGCCTTCAATCAGCAACTCGCCGCACCTGCGCTGCGCCCGCCCTCGGTGGTAGCGCCCCGGCTCGCCGGCTTAGTGCCTTATGATAGTCGTGCACCGCCTGCTTTAGCGCAGCAGCAACCTCTTGGGGCGATGCAACTCAATTTTGGCGAAGGTGGCGCTAAGTTGCGCCGGTCGCTAAATTTAGCGATCGCCCAGCTGTAGTGCCCCAAACGTGGCGATACTGAATTTCTAGGCCAATATATTTGTGACAGGAGAAAAAACTTCTGGGAAGAAATGAACAGTTCTGTAAACCAAATTAAATTTTAAATAATTTGATATGAAAACCTTGTTCTGATGTGCATTTTTACATGTCTGATTTAAAAAAAAATGTATTTATTAACCTCCCCCCAAAAATTGGACTGTCAAGGAAGGAGAAAGCAAATCATGAATGTTTCAATATCCCTCCTCAGCTGTGACAAATGACGGAAGATGGCAGTGATTCAGTGGTAGCACTCTTGCCTCTAAGTCAGAACGTTGTGGCTTCGAGTCCCTCCCCAGACTCTTGAGCACAAAATCTAGGTTAACAGCTCAGTGCAGTAATGAGGGAGTGCTGCACTATCAAAGGTGCCTGTTGGAAATATTGAATTTCCCCATGTATCTTAAAACTTCATAGGTACTCAGCTGTCATTCTCTCACAGGCATATGGCAGCTTTCGGATGAGACGTTAAATCGAGGCCCTGTCTGCCCTCTCAGCGGGACATAAAAGAGCCCATGGAACTATTTCGAAGAAGAGCAAGGGAGTTCTCCCCGGTGTCCTGGCCAACATTTATCCCTCAACCAAAAGCACTAAAACACTAAAACAAATTATTTGGTCATTATCACGTTGTTTGCAGAACCTTGCAGAACATTGGCTGCCGTGTTTCTGACATTACAATAGTGACTACACTCGCAAAGTACTTCATTGGCTGTAGAGCGCTTTGGGACATATTGAGGTCGTGAAAGGCGCTATATAAATGCAAGACTTTCTTTTTACACCTTTCACCACTCAAAGCTCAATCTCTCTCATACTCGTCTAGTCAGCTTCCTAAACTCTATGCTACATGAACTCCAAATTGACTAAAACATAAACGCTCAAATCCTACTCCATACAAAGAAAATCCAGCAAATGCACATCGGAATTGCCATTGGGTGTGCCAGATCTACGCATTGGGAACTGACATTGCAAGTAACCCCTCGAATGCCAATATACAAACAGCAAAAGTTACAGGAAGTGAGGAGATTTAAAAAAAACTTTTATCCATGAACATTACAATGGGAGTTATATCATAAAGACCAATACTCACACAACCACCAGCAAGTATTTCTGCTGCAATTGGGATGGAGCCATCATTCCGAACAAACCTGTCTCTTACAAAATCATTCATCTATAATGGAATAAAATATTTTGAAATAAGTTTTATAAAATGTATCTGCAAAATCTATTCATATTGAATTGTCAACAGTACCAGAGAGAGTATATATATTAATATTTTAAATACTAAATTTCCCCATGTATCTTAAAACTTCCTAGGTCATTCTCTCTCAGGCATATGGCATGCTAATATTATCCAGTAACATGCACAAAGAATGGTTCCTTGGGCAAGATACCAAAGAAGTATCATCTTCTAAGAAATCATACCCAATGTGAGTCACCACCTTTCATTTCTGGAACCTGGATTCAATCCAGCTCAGAATAGTGGGATCAAAATCTGTGTTTGTTGTCTCTAAGGGCCCCATGTCAAATGAGTTTGGGCAGTCTCAATTCAGTTCACAGTGGACATGGGCCTATAACACAAAACTGACCTTAATTATGCACAAATTGGCAAGCTCACTCAGAGAGGGCATAGAACGGCTGGTGTGGAAAACAGAAAAGAAAATCACCTAATTGGGGTGCTCTTTTGGGATTGGGATTAGGCACATTATTGGGGTAGAGTACAGGGAACTCTGGCTGTGCTATAACTGACCTGAGAGTACCTGATGCTAACACTGGGTGCCTGAAATGGGAAGAATTCCATTCCCCAGCACTAACATCTCTGACCTTGATCATGCAATTTTAGAGAGAGCAACAGACAGGAAATTAGAGGGGAAAGTAGTGGAAAATATGTTGGCAGTTTCTAACAAAGAATATCTACAAAACTTGATATTCTATAGATTCTAAATGATGACTATACACTTGAATTAAGGAAACAAAGATCACTGTGTGTAAAATGGAAATTAAGTAGTTATGCTTGCAGTGGCAAACAAGTAGTTTTTGACAAAGTATCTTACTGGCGTATATGGCAAAATGTTTATAGCATACAATGTAAGCTCATATCACATCAAAGTCTCTCTGCATTTAGCCTGCTAAAAATGTAGATACAGTAGACTAGAAAATTATACAGTAAGCATGCCATGATATTTTGTAAAGTTATATATTAGCTTGAAGTATAAATTTACAGCACTTACACTAAGTTTTATAGCTTTCTCTGGTGCCACACCCATCAGCTGTGGTAACAGGCCTGTATTGGAGTCAGACACAAGGATTAGGTTTATTGGTATCAATCAATGCAAATATACTTCCTCTTTGGGAAAAAAAGCTACTTCTGTATTATGTGCGTAACACACACTAGTGAGCCAACGAAAAGCAAGGGATAGCAGCGGTTCTGGTTTCTTTAAATGAGTTATATTTCTTCAAACCAGCAGAAAATGCCCCAGGAAAGATAAAGAGAAAAACTGATTGCTGGAAATTGGATAGATCAACCAACACTAAAGAGAACAACAATGTTTGCTGGTGAGCATATCTGCATAATGACATAAATCTGCATAATGATGTATATTCCACTGTGACCATAGAATCAAAGAATGTTACAGTAAAGAAATGGGCCATTCAACCCATCAAGTCTGCACCAATGTTTTTTGCCACATGAACCACCTAGTCTAATCCAACTATCCTACTCACTCTCGTACTCTTTAATATTCCTCCCCACCCCAACCACAAACAGCTATTCTCTTAACAGAAATTATGGATTCTGTAGCAGAGAATTCCATATTCTAAGCAAAGATTTGTTTTAAATCTCACAAACCACCAAATTTTAAAAAAGTGGAATTATTTTGCTCTTCAATTTTGCACTAGAAAATGGAACCCAGTTTCAGCATCAAGCATTCCCAGATCTGGTATAGTATAACCTAGACGCAGGCTCAAGCTCCCATTACTATGTTGTAACAATGCCTCTTTTTAACTTCTTAGGATGTGGGCGAAACTGGCAAGGTTACATTTAATGCCCATTTTTAGTTGCCCTAAGGTGATAGCGGACCTCCTTCTTGAACAAAAAGTGCTAGGCCACTTCAGCGGGCACTAAGAGTCAACCACGTAATCTGGGCTGGAGTCATATATAGGCCAAACTGGCTACAGGTGGAAGGTTCCCTTCTCTGAAGGATAATAGTTCAGTTTTTATGATGATCTGATGGGATTTGAACTCAACACATCTGAGTTACTAGTCCAGTACAATAACCATTAAACTTTTGTAGTCGGAGTTCCAACCAGAAGAGCATCCCCTAATATGCCAGTGTCACATTTTTCCATTTCTCTGTGTCCTCTCAATGACATTGTCATTAAGTACCAAATTAGGGGCAGTTTTATGTTGTAGGCCATACCCACTCGGAACTGGATTGAGACTGCAGGTACTCAACAACAAACAACAAGAACTTGTATTTAATATAGAGCCTTTAATGTAATGAATCGTCCCTAGGGGCTTCACAGGAGTGTTATCAGACAAAAAATTTGACACCGAGCCACATAAGGAGAAATTAGGGCAGATGACCAAAACCCTGGTCAAGAGATAGGTTTTAAGGTGCGTCTTAAAGGAGGAAAGAGAGGTAGCGAGGCAGAGAGGTTTAGGAAAGGAATTCCAGAGCTTAGGGCCTAGGCAACAGAAGGCATGGCCACCAATGGTTGAGCGATTACAATCAGGGAAGTGCAAGAGGGCAGAATTAGAGGAGCGCAGATATCTCGAGTGGTTGTGAGGCTGGAGGACATTACAGAGATAGGGAGGGGCGAGGCCATGGAGGGATTTGAAAACAAGGATGAGAATTTTGAAATCGAGGCGTTGCTTAACTGGGAGCCAATGTAGGTCAGCGATACAGAGGTGATGGGTGAACAGGACTTGGTGTAAGTTAGGACACGGGCAGCCGAGTTTTGGATGACCTCAAGTTAATGGAGGGTAGAACGTGAGAGGTCAACCAGGAGTGCGTTGGAATAGTCAAGTCTAGAGGTAAAAAAGGCATGGATGAGGGTTTCAGCAGCAGATGAGCTGAGGCAAGGGCAGAAATGGACAATGTTACGGAGGTGCAAATAGGCGGTCTTAATTATGCTGCGGCTATGTGGTCGGAAGCTCATTTCAAGGTCAAATATGACACCAAGGTTGCGAACAGTGTGGTTCAGCCTCAGACAGATGTTAGGGAGAGGGATGGAGTCAGTGGCTAAGGAACGGCGTTTGTGACAGGAACCGAAAACAATGGCTTCGGTCTTCCAATATTTAATGGGAGAAAATTTCTGCTCATCCAGAACTGGATGTCGGACAAGTAGTCTGACAGTTTAGAGACTGTGGAGGGATCGAGAGAAGTGGTGGTGAGGTAGAGCTGGGTGTCGTCAACGTACATGTGGAAACTAACGCTGTGTTTCCGGATGATGTCGCAAAGGGGCAGCATGTACATGAGAAATAGGAGGGGCCAAGGATAGATCCTTGGGGGACACCAAGGGTAACGATTATGGGAGTGGGAAGAGAAGCCATTGCAGGTGATTCTCTGGCTATGATTAGATAGATAAGAATAGAACCAGGCAAGTGCAGCTGGATGACGGTGGAGAGGCGTTGGAGAAGGATGGAGTGGTCAGCTGTGTCAATGACTGCAGACAATTCAAGAAGGACGAGGAGGGGTCGTTTACCTTTGTCACAGTCACAAAGCACGTCATTTGTGACTTTGATGAGAGCCGTTTCGGTACTGTAGCAGGGGCGGAAACCTGATTGGAGGGATTCAAACATGGAGTTGCGGGAAAGATCTGCACAGATTTGGGAGGCGACAACATGTTCCAGAACTTTGGAGAGGAAAGGGAGATTGGAGATGGGGCGGTAGTTTGCAAGGACGGAGGGGGTCAATGGTTTTTTTGAGAGGGGTGATGAAGGCAGATTTGAGGGAGAGGGGTCAGTACCCAAGGAGCGAGAACCGTTAACAATGTCAGCTAACATGGGAGCCAGAAAAGGAAGTTGGGTGGCAAGCAGTCTGGTGGGAATAGGGTCGAGAGAGCAGGAAGTGGGTCTCATGGACAAGATGAGCGTGGAGAGGTCATGAGAGGAGATCGGAGAGAAACTGGAGAAAGATGCGAGTTCAGGGCTAGGACAGGGGGGAACATTAAAGGACGTTTGGCCTGGTGGGCTAGGGGAAGGAAGGGAACTGGCAGAGGCAGCTGAACAGATGGTCTCAATCTTAGAGACAAGGAAGTCCATGAGCTCCTCACACTTGTTGTCGGAGGTGAGGGTGGAAGAGACAGGGGAGAGGGGTTTATGAAAACGGTTAGCAGTGGAGAATAGAAGCCGGGGTTTATCTTTGCATTCCAGAATGATTCTGGAGTAGTGAGCAATTTTGGCAGACGAGAGCAGGACCCAATAATGCTTTATGTGGTCCAGCCAGATTTGGCAGTGAATGGCTAAACCAGTTGTCCACCATATCTGTTCAAGTCTGCACCCCTTGGACTTAAGGGAGCAAAGATGAGGGCCATACCAGGGGGAATGGCCAGGATGAAAGAGAGTAATTATTTTAATAGGGTCTAGGGCATCAAAAGTGGTGGTGAGGGTGTGGTTGAGCAGATCGGTAGCTGCAGAAATGTCGTGATGAATAGAGGGCCAAGGGCTGGACAGTGGAATTTCATAAGTACAGTTGTAAGAGAGTTGGGAGGGAGCTTTTTCCAGGGGCGGACACAGAAGGAAGTAGGGTTGAGGGGGGAAGAGGGGATGAGAGTGGACAGCGATACGAGGAAGTGGTCAGAGATGGCCTTATCTGCGATTGACATGATGGTAGTAGCGAGGCCACAAGAGATGGCAAGGTCGAGGGGATGTATATAGGTTGGGGAGTTTACATGGAGGGAGAGATTAAGGGCAGATAGGAGGCTAGTGAACTCAGAGGAGAGAGAACATGATGAATTGAGATGATGGTTGAAATCACCGAGGATGAGAAGTCGCTTGGTGCAGAGGCTGAGGGAAGAAAGCAGTGAAGATATCTCGGTAATAACATTTTTATGGTACTTGGGTGGGCAATAGAAAATAAGAATTTTAAATGAGAGGTGAGAGGGGTGGAATAAGGCGAGATACTTAAAGGAGGAGAAAGTGCCGGAAGAGTAGGGGGACAGACCAAGGTGTGATTTGGTAATGAGAGCCACACCGCTACCACGGCGGTCTGAGCGAGGCAAGTGGTGGAAGGTATAGCCAGGCAGGGAGGGTTCATTTAAGAGTCAGGTGTCATCGCCCCTCAACCAAGTTTCCGTCAGGGCCATGATATCGATGCAATCATCCATGATAAGCTCATGGATGGCAAGGACCTTGTTCACAACTGAACGGACATTCTGGAGGGAGATGGGGAGAGGATCGGTGATGGCTGACCCACTGCCAGTGTCCGCACTGGGAGGGTTGAGTTGAACGGGGAGGAGTTTGGCAAGATTAGCCTCCAGCGGGTGCGCTGGGCGGCGAGAGAGTAGGACGTGACAGTTGGGATTGCTGTTCCTGAAGCGGCAGTGAAGAGTGCCTCAATGGGCCCTTCAAAGGATGCCAAGAGAGGCACAGAGGAAAGCTGTAGACTTATCTAAGACCTCATTTCACAAAGAGCCCTTATCGCCAGCAAAGGGGGTTTCATCCCTTCAGTATGGACTGGATTCAAAACGAGGTCCCAGAAGTGAAAGGACAATGTGCTAACCCACTGTGCCACCCTTTCCACAACTTTTTGATTACATACTTTTTGTATCTGTGATCCAATATAATTTTTTAATTAAGCAACTGGCAAAGTGTATTTTAAGTCATACACACTACTGTTCAAAGTGCCAAGCCACAGACTCTTACATCCAAGTTTGAGGAAACAAGATTAACTTTCTAGATTCAGAAATGTTCTCAATGATACATTTTACAGTAATCGCACAATTATATTACTGAGCGACTGAAAAGCATCCCAAGGTCTGATTTCCATGAGTGCAGCCGGCGCTGGCGCAGGCTGCCTCAGAGCAAACCAATCCTGTAGAAGGACCTCAAATAGGTATCAGGTGCCTTATTTGCATATGGAAATGGCCCAACGCCCGCTTTAGGCGTGGGTAAAGAACGCCTAGTTTTTTTCCTTTCCCAATATGGCGGGCAGCACACTTTCAGACAGAAATGTGCATGCAGTTCCTGCCCGCTATATTGGGGGCTTAGTAGACCAGTTAGCGCCATGCACGGTCGAATTTGCATGCGCTTTTCAAATATTTCACTCGGCAGACTAAGGAACTCTGGTGAAACAAGGCCAGATATTAATTGTTAAGCTGCATTATTTTACAGACAGGAAGTGAACATACAGAGTATGTTGAGAATAGTTACATTTAAGGGGATGCTAGATAAGTAAATGAAGGAGAAAGGAGTAGAAGGATATGCTGATAGGGTGCCTTGAAGCAAATAGACTGGGAGCAGGCTTGTGTGGAGCATAAACATCAGCATAGTTTCTGTTTCTGATTGGCCTGTTTCTGTGCTGTAAATTCTATGTAAAGAGTAACAGTTGTAAACAAACCTCAAGTCACTCAATTTCACTCCTCGAAGAATGAGGGAAAAAAAACCTTGAACTTTGTACTCAAATAAGGGAAATATGGGAGGTATTAAATGCAAATATTATGGGAGATTTCAACTTACCAGGGCTAAGTTGGGAGTTTTATAAGATTAGTAAAATAAATAAAAATGTTTTTCTAGATATAATACAGGACTGCTATAAGACTCAAAAATTAATGCTCAATCTTCATTAACATGATTATAGTCATGATTTCAGCGCTAAAACTGATGTTCGTTGACTTAACGCTCAACAGGTGGACCAATATCAGGGCCAGTCTAATTCACAGTCATGTTTGCCACAGGCTTTTTCCACTACTGAAAGGGGAGGTGCATTCATGTTGCAGCACCTCACTGTCAGGATTATTGGGTTTACAGCTGCCCCAACAACAATAAGAAGGTGAAGGAGAAGCAAGACTTCTGTAGAAATCATGATGGCAGATTGTCGACCAAGGGAGAGAGCCCGGAGGTTTTCAGATGAAGCTCTAGAGGCACTGGTATTCACAGTGGAGAGGAAGTGGGCGGTCCTATACTCGCAAACTGGCAGGAAGACCTCACCCTACACATCCCGAACCATGTGGCAGGAGATTGCGAACCATGTCACTGCCAGCTCTGTGGTCCCCAGGACCCCCACCCAGTGCAGGAAGAGGTTTAATGACCTCACACGGTTGGTCAAGGTAAGTGAAGACTTCAGAAAATGCCACATACCACCATCTGCACCACAAGCCTCACACTGCTCAATGCACCACACCCCCAGCACTCACATACCAACAATCTCTACCTATCACCACTCACACCTCACAATCATAGCTTCACTTCACCCTCACAACCTTACCACTGCTGCAACACTCACACCCACATCTCACTCCTTGCACACACTTTACAGTTATTCAACTATGGCAGGCACATTACCCAAACACATTGCATTAAACTCACTCAACACTTCTCTTTCTCTTGCAGGCCAAGCTGGCACATAATCGCTGCGAGCAACAACAGACAGGTGGGGGCCAGGCGGACACGCAACAATTAAACCAGTCGGAGTACTCCAGATCATTGAACCCCTTGGAGACAACAACGGTATACTCATTCCTAATCCTTCTTCTCAGATCCCACTTCCCCTCAGCCCACAATATTTTCTCACTTTCAAGCTACTCATGCTGTATGCATGTGTTTCTGGCTTCCCCCACCTTCCACCCCTCACCATAACCTGACTCTTGTGCCTTTCTGCTTTCAGATAATCAACAAGCACCCGAGCAGCCTGTCCCCAAGGTCACTGCAGAGAGCGAGGGGGAGAAGAAGAGGAGGAAGAAGACACCAGGTCACTGCATCTCTCACTCGCAGACACCAGCTCAGAAACTGGCACTGTGTGTACTTTAGAGGCTAGTATAGAAGCAAGATCTGCACAGGGTACGCGTGGGCTGCAGCAAGGCCAGGGCAAAAAGGTAGCCCAGGGTCAGCTCCCCGGAGGGCGAGTTCTGCTGCAGGACCCAGATGAGGACCTCGACAGGGCGGCCTTCAGAAGAAGGGTGATGGGCATGCACACAGAACTGATAGTGCAATATCATCGCGCGTGGAGGAGTCCGCCTCCAACATTGCATGGAGCTCTACGCAGAGCATGGAGCCCATCATAGCGGAAGCTCAGACCGCTCTCATGCAGTCTCAGCTTGGTGCCACCCAAGCTCTGACTGCTGCCATCGTGACTGGGTTTACCAGTATCGACCGGGGCTTGCAGGGTGTCACAGCAGGCCAGAAATCTGTGCTCCAACAGATTTCTAGGAATGCTGATGCGCCGCCCTGGGGTAGTGGTA
This sequence comes from Somniosus microcephalus, assembly GCF_052327205.1. Classification (NCBI taxonomy): domain Eukaryota; kingdom Metazoa; phylum Chordata; class Chondrichthyes; order Squaliformes; family Somniosidae; genus Somniosus; species Somniosus microcephalus. The sequence continues at coordinate 144,997,790 of NC_140991.1, read as the reverse complement.
CTGGGTCAGTAGAGCAGGACTCTGTTGACCACTCTCAGGATGACAGCATTCCTATTCCCACTCCGCCATTGCCCTTGCCTGTCAACCAGCCAGCCCAGATTACTGCCGCCCATGCCTATAGCTGGGCCTTCTAGGTCCAGGGCTGCTCGAGGATGTCCTGCAAGGCCATCTGAGGTCTCCCGCATGGAAACTCAGCAGCCTTCCAACAGCCATGCTGAAGCCATTGGGGGAGTACTTCATAGGAGCACTAGGTTAGGAAAAGCCACATGGAAAACAGACACTAAGGGATTGCACAAGAGTGATTAGCTAATAGTATTAATGTAAATATGTGTCATTTGATTACTGATAAATGTATTAATTTTGTTTGGAATCTTTAGTAGTGTCTCTCATTTCAGCTTTGTGCCCAGGAGGACGTGTGATATTCCGTGTGACAGGGATGGTATGATGGGGATGCGGTGAGCAATGGGGATCTGGGGTTTCATTCATTCGAATCGGAGTCTGATGAGCCATTCACAGATAGCCTGTTCCAAAGAATGATTGGCTGCCTGCCTCCTCCCTCCCTACTCTTCCTCCTCATCCTCTTCCTCCTCCTGAGGTGGTGGTGCAATCCCTGCTGGCAAGGGCTGTGCCCTCATGATGGCCAAGTTGTGAAGCCTGCAGCAGACAACTATGAAATGGAACACCAGCTCCGCCGAGTACTGGAGGGCTCCTCCCGAGCAGTCAAGGCAGCAGAACCATTGATTCAGTAGCCCGATGGTCTGTTCGATGATGTTCCCGGTGGAAGCATGGCTCACATTATATGAGTGCTGGGCTTGAGTGTTGGGGTTGTGGAGGGGAGTCATCAGTCAGTTGGAGAGCGGATAGCCCTCGTCTCCGAGCAGCCTCCCTCGAGTTTGCAGTGGTGGCTAGAAGATTCCTGGCACATCAGACTGGCACAGGATGAAGGCATCATGGCTGATGCCAGGATAGTGGGCATTGACATCGAGGATTCGCTGTGCGTGGTCACACACTAACTACACATTAAGTGAGTGGTAGCCTTTGCAGTTACGGAAGATCTCAGGATTGTTATGCAGCGCCTGCAAAATCACGTGTGTGCAGTCGATGGTGCCCTGCACCATGGGGAAGCCCGCTATCAAGGCAAAGCCACATGCACGCTCGTCCTGCTTCTCTCTGCTGAGAGAGAACTCAACGTAGTCCGTTATCCTGGTGTAGAGAGCCTCAGTGACCTCCTGGATGCAGCGATGGACAGCAAACTGTGAGATGTTAGCTATGTCTCCTGCTGGAAGGATCCGCTGGCGAAGAAACTGAGGGCCACGGTGACCTTGACTGTCACTGGGAGAGCCGTGGTTGCCCTGCTCTGAGGCTGCAGGTCTGATTGCAAATCGTGACAGAGTTCTGTGACCACATCCTTGGTGAAGCGTAGCCTCCTAAGACACTGGTCCTCGTTTAAGTGGACGTAGGGTAAGTGCTGTCGGGTAAGGCCTCCTGTTGAGAGCCCTCATGGCCCTCCTCCTCCTCCCTCTGCGTGCATGTTCCCGTCTTCCTCGCTGCCTCTGCTCCCTCTCCCGTAGATCCTGGAGGGCGAGGTTGACTGCCAGTACAACCCCCATGACTGTGAGCAAGTGTTGTGAGCAGAAGCCTTTAAAAAAATAATGCAGGCGTTCTGCAATTGCAACAACACTCCATTACATTAGAACATTGAAAGAAGTAAAGAAAGCTGTTGGAGTTGCAGAAAGTAGCACAGAGCCACTCAAACTGCATAACCATGTCAGGTGCAACTGACTGCTGATAATCCCTTTAAATATCATTGCTGGAGTCTCCTTCCTGCTGTTGAACACCTGCTCTTCTTGTCGTCATTTAGCCATGCCGGTAAATTTACCAGCAAAATGCAATGAAAAGGAGGTGGGGTGGCGTTGTTAGTAAAGGATGAAATCAGAGCAATAGTGAGAAAGGATATTGGCTCAGAAAATCAAGATGCAGAATCAGTCTGGGTGGAGCTAAGAAGCACTAAGGGCAGAAAACATTGGTGGGAGTTGTCTATAGGCCTCCAAACAGTAGTGGTAATGTAGAGGATGGCATCAAACAGGAAATTAGAGATGCATGTAACAAGGGTACTACAGTAATCGTGGGTGACTTTAATCTACATACAGACTGGCCAAATCAGATTAGCAATAATACTGTGGAGGATGAATTCCTAGATTGTGTACGAGATGCTTTTTTAGACAAGTTGAGGAGCCAACTAGGGAACAGGCTATCCTAGATTGGGTATTGTAAAATGAGAAAGGGTTAATTAATAATCTTGTTGTGCAGGGTCCTTTAGGGAAGAGTGACCATAACATGATAGAATTCTTCGTTAAGATGGAAAGTGAAGAAGTCCAATCTGAAACAAGGGTCCTAAATTTAAACAAAGGAAACTACTGGAGTTTTTTGAGGATGTAACTAGTAGAGTAGATAAGGGAGACCAGTGGATGTGGTGTACTTGGATTTTCAGAAGGACTTTGATAAAGTCCCACATAAGAGGTTAGTGTGCAAAATTAAAGCACATGGGATTGGGGGTAATATACTAGCATGGATTGAAAATTGGTTAACAGACAGGAAACAGAGAGTAGGAATAAATGGGTCTTTTTCGGGGTGGCAGGCGGTGACTAGTGGGGTACCGCAGGGATCAGTGCTTGGGCCCCAGCTATTCACAATATATATCAATGATTTGGATGAGGGAACCAAATGTAATATTTCCAAGTTTGTTGATGATACGAAACTAGGTGGGATTGTGAGTTGTGAGGAGGATGCAAAGAGGCTTCAAGGCGATTTAGACAAGTTGAGTGAGTGGGCAAATACATGGCAGATGCAGTATAACATGGATAAATGTGAAGTTATCCACTTCGGTAGGAAAAACAGAAAGGCAGAGTATTATTTAAATGGTGATAGATTGGGAAATGTTGATGTACAGAGGGACCTGGGTGTTCTTGTACACCAGTCACTGAAAGCAAAAATGCAAGTGCAGCAAGCAGTTAGGAAGGCAAATGATATGTTGGCCTTCGTTGCAAGAGGATTTGAGTACAGGAGCAAGGATGTCTTACTACAGTTATACAGGGCCTTGGTGAGACCACACCTGGAGTACTATGTGCAGTTTTGTCTCCTTGCCTAAGAAAGGATATACTTGCCATAGAGGGAGTGTTCACCAGACTGCTTCCTGGGATGGCAGGACTGCCGTATTAGGAGAGATTGGGTCGACTAGGCCTGTATTCACTAGAGTTTAGAAGAATGAGAGGGGATCTCATTGAAACGTATAAAATTCTGACAGGGCTAGACAGACTGGATGCAGGGAGGGTGTTTCCCCTGGCTGGGGAGTCTAGAACGAGGGGTCACAGTCTCAGGATACGGGGTAGGACATTTAGGACTGAGATGAGGAGAAATTTCTTCATTCAGAGGGTGGTGAACCTGTGAAATTCTCTACCACAGAAGGCTGTGGAAGCCAAGTCACTGAATATATATATATTTAAGAAGATAGATAGATAGATTTCTAGACACTGATACGCTTATCAATTACTCCATAAAAGGCGATGAATTAGGAAAGTAATGAAAAGGTTTTTATTAACTAAAGAACAGAGCATGCCTCGCATGGACGACTGGTTCCAAGAAGGAAGTGGGTTGCCGGGCAGCCACCTTTATACCAGGTCATGTAGGCGGAGCCAGCTGAGGCATGCATTGGTACACAGTGAGTAGCAAGAGGTAACAATGTGCAATAACGATAACAGTAGTGAACAACAATGAAAACAATAACAGTGGTTTACCACAGACACAAAAGGCATCAAGGGGTATGGGGAGAGAGCGGGAATATGGTATTGAGATAGAGGATCAGCCATTTCATACTGAATGGCGGAGCAGGCTCGAAGGGCCGAATGGCCTACTCTTGTGCCTATTTTTCTATGTTCTATGTTTCTAATGCTGCAGATCAGGCGTCAAGTGAACGTTTCACACTCACTGACGTCGTGGTCTCGTTGATTCAAATCCCTCCAGTGATCATGTTTACCGGTAGCGCTACTGGCCCTCGCAAAATGGTGCCTGCCACAGGATCCGCCACCAGCTGGCGGAAGAGTGCCGGCCGGCGTTTTCTCGACATTTCATGCGTTAACGGGTGGTACAAACCACCCGAATATTTAGCCCGTAAAATTTTAAGAGCTTACTCACTTTCTTGATTGCTGTCTGTGAAAGTAAGGCCTAGAAATTCCCTACTTTACCGCCACCAGTTACCGCCGGTTCCCTTGAAAAAAAGGCGGCATTCACTCTAACGCCCTTCTTTGTCGCAGGACTCGGCAGCCGTCATTTTGGTAAGAGCCTTAGCACTGCCAATAGCAGCACTGGCTCTGGATATGCAAATATGGAGAGCGTGACGTCAGTCAGCGTCTAACGACGACTTAACATCACGCTCTGCAAACTTGGACCTTTGCGCTAAGTTTAGTCAGCAGACTGACAGAGACGCTGTCAGAACTTCTTAAAGGGACACACATCTTCTCGCGCTAGAAAATGAAGAGACAGGCTTATTCTTCCCATCTCTCTTTGCCCTGCTCCTCCCTTTTTATTTTTTCCTTACTGAATATCATCTTGCATTTAGTCTAGGCCGGAGTAAGATCAGTTAATCAGGATGTATGATTCAAACAGGTCACATTGGGTGAGCTCAGTAATTAGGACAGGTGGAATTAAATGAAAGAATTGATTCTTGATTTATTTCAGGAAAAAAGAGTATTCCCAAGATTTAGTTCAGAACTTGTTTTTCTTTGTAGACCATCCAGATGTGTAGGTGTGAACTGCCGAAATTCCCCTATCCAAGTCAAATTAATTTGACTGTCAGGCGCTTATGATATACAAACATGCAACAATCCGATTTGTAATTCCGCATTGGGCTATTTGAGCGACCCGAATAAATGAAGTTTTTTTATTGAAGGAAAAATGTTTGAGGTGTTCAGAACATCGATTATCTGGTTTAATTTATTACCGTGTGTGTATAATTAGCAACTAGGTAGAGGCAAGAAGCTGTTACTAGGGTGTCTGTATTGGCTCGCGTGCAAGTATTATGTAATTATTCTGGACGTGACATTTTAATGCTGAATTTTAGAGAATATGCTCGCTCCATCACCAAGACCGCCTACTTTCAGCTCCGTAACATCGCCCAACTCCGCCCCTGCCTCAGCTCATCTGCTGTTGAAGCCCTCATCCATACCTTTGTTACCTCTGGACTTGACTATTCCAATGCTCTCCTAGCCAACCTCCCACGTTTACCCTCCCTAAACCGGAGGTCAACCAAAGCTCTGCTGCCCATGTTCTAACTCGCACCAAGTCCTGTTCACCCATTATGCTTGTGCTCACTGACCTACATTGGCTCCCGGTCCAGCAACGCCTCGATTTTAAAATTCTCATCCTTGTTTTCAAATCCTTCCATGGCCTCGCCCCTCCCTATCTCTGTAACCTTCCCCAGTCCTACAACCAACCTTCCGGTTAAGCTGTGTGGCTGCACAACGGTCTGCAAGTCCTGCACAGGCCGCTCACCAGCTTTTCCTTGCATGAAAATTTGAATGGGCCGCACAGCCAGTTAACAGGACCGCGCACAAAACCGAGATCTCTGCACTCTTCCAATTCTGGGCTCTTGCGCAACTCCGATTTTAATCACTCCACCATTGGCCACCTGGCCTTCAGCTGCCTAGGCTCTAATCTATAGAATTCCCTCCTTAAACCTTTCCGCCTCGCTACCTCTCTATTCTCCTTTAAGATGCTCCTTCAAACCTACTTCTTTGGTCAAGCTTTTGGTCATCTGTCCTAATATCTCCTTATGTGGCACGGTGCTAAATGTTGTTGGATAACGCTCCTGTGACGCACCTTGGGATATTTTGCTATGTTAAAGGTGCTATATAAATGCAAGTTGTTGTTGTTGTTTAGCCATTTTTAAAAAAAGAAAATAAATGTAGACCATTATAGTTTTGCATTGTGCAGTAATGGTACTTAAGTGTTCAAAAGCAGGACCTCAAAGGTAGTAATTTCCGGATTACTCCCGGTGCCACATGCTAGTAAGTACAGGAATAGGAGGATAGAACAGATGAATGCGTGGCTGGAGAGATAGTGCAGGAGGGAAGGCTTTAGATTCCTGAGGCATTGGGACCGTTTCTGGGGAAGGTGGGACCTGTACAAGCCGGACGGGTTACACCTCAACAGAGCTGGGATCAATATTCTCGTGGGGAGGTTTGCTAGTGCTCTTGGGGAGGGTTTAAACTAGCTTGGCAGGGGGATGGGCACCAGCATACAGGAGTAGAAAAGAGGAATAAGGTGCATAAAAGAGTGAGAGTGTTGGATAGTACTAGAGAAGAAAGTCGTACTAGAGGCGGGAGTAGTACCATATTCGATAGGAGCAGACTAAGAAAGACTACGAAAAATTCAAAAATGGGTTTAGAATGCATGTACGTAAATGCACAAAGTGTGGTGAATAAGGTTGGTGAGCTACAAGCACAATTAGCCGTGTGGCAATAACGGAAACGTGGCTTAAAAACGGTGAGGACTGGGCACTTAAGATTCCAGGGTACAAGGTGTTCAGAAAAGATAGGGAAGGATAGAGCGGGGGAATGGGACTGACTGGATTGCTCTACAGAGAGACGGCACGGACTCGCTGGGCCGAATGGCCTCCTTCTGTGCCGTTATGACTATGAAAAGGTTTTAGGTAAGTTTGCATTTAAGCTTTTGGACTGGATTCTTTATATTTTATTGAAGTAGTGGTTTGGTGCAATACATGTTAAAAGTTTTTTTAAATATGCAGGGAGTGACGCATGCAAGGCCTCGGATGGTAAAGAAAGGCCTCTGAGAAGAAAGAAAATGCTGGAAATACTCAGCAGGTCAGGCAGCATCCTTGGAGAAAGAAACAGAGTTCACGTCTCAGGTCGAGATGCTGCCTGACCTGCAGAGCATTTCCAGCATTTTCTGCTTTTATTTCAGATTTACAGCAGCTGCTCACAGAGGGAAGAGGAAGACGCGGAAGAGGAGGAAGCAGAAGAGGCGGAAGCCGAAGGACGGATGCAACCCAGACAGCCCCTTTCTGGCCAGGATGGAATGATCCGCCTGCGGTAGCAGTGACCACAACCACAATTCCCCTTTCAAGATTTGTCCCAAACATTCCCTCTGTTACCACAATGCTGAAATAAAAGCCACCACAAAGCAAACTTTCCAATCCAACTTTATCCATATATCCATCCAATATGACATCAAGAAATCAACTAATCACCCTTATGCATTTGACGTAATAAAACTCAGTACGCACTTGGTTTGAGCATAAAGCAAGGCTTTAATCAACTTGTTTCAGAACATGGAAGTCTAGTTGTATCCACTACCTCCTTGTCTTTACAAAGTGTCCCTGGCAAGCTGGGGCCAACGGCCGAGTATTTATACTCCTTGGACGGCGCCACCAGCTGGCCGTCCAGTGTTATTTCATAGGTAGTTTCTCGATGATGAGATTTATGACATTCTCCCTGCCTAAAAGATTTGGAAATCCGACGACTTCCTCTTAACGGATTAAGCGGACCACGAATAGCCGCAGTCTTTTAGATTTTTGTTTATGGCCAGAAGGCACGTCTCCCCAGACCGTGTCTTGGTCCCTGGGCTGCTTGATCCATGCTGGTGGATCGACAGGGCCCGTGTTGCTCTGATCAACCCGAGGGAGGCTGGGGAGATCGTGACTCCGGGTGCGGGTCCCTACAGGCGCAGAACTGGCTTCGTCCCGTTGGTTAGCCGGAGATTGACCGGCATCCTGGCCCGGGGTGGCCATCCCACGGGGAGCGCTCGGCTCCCCGAGCGGATCCGGCGGGGCAGCCGGCAGATCCCTCGATGTCCCAGGTAGGGCGTCATCCTCGGGGGAGCACAGAGAGTCGGCCTCATCCCCGCGGGTCCCTCCATCAGTCGGGTCCGCGGAACCGGCCAGACAGGGAGCCAGGTCCCGGAGCGAGACGGTGGACTCCCGGCCATCCGGGTACTGCACGTGGGGTTGACGTCTGTAAGTTCTACCTCGTCAACTAGAGGATCGGTTTTTGACGATCGGACGAATCTTCGGAGCAGCACGGGGCCAGGAGCTGCCAACCATGACGGTAGAGACGTCCCATGGGTGGAGCGACGCTGGAAACTGAAGAATCGCTCGTGAGGTGTGACATTGGTAGAAGTAGAAAGGAGAGACCTGATGGAATGCAATGTGTCAGGGAGCATAGTTTCCCACTGCTGGTCTGGTAGATTGCGTAACCTCAGCGCAAGACGAACAGCGTTCCAAATGATAGCGTTGTATCTCTCAACCTGTCCGTTACCGATGGGATGGTACGGTGTCATTTTACTTGTGGCGATTCCCCATTGGGAGAGATAACTTTTGAGTTCGCTTGACATGAAGGAGGGACCCCGATCAGAGTGGATGAAATTGGCCGTACCCCAAAGGGAAAAGACTTGATCAAGGCATTTCATCACTGTGGAAGTAAGCATATTGGGACAGGGGACAGGGGAAAGCAAAGGGAAAGCGTGAATATTCGTCCACCATAGTCAGTAAGTAGGTGTTTCGCGTTGAGGAAGGCAATGGCCCTTTAAAGTCAATGCTGAGTCGCTGCACAGGCTCCATAGCGTGTATGAGCGAGCCATCCGATGGACGGAAGAATTGCGGTTTTAACTCCGCACAAATTTTACAGGAGGAGCACGTTCTTTTCACATCTTCCGTAGAAAATGGGAGATTTTTAGATCGCACAAAGTACAACATACGGGTAACGCCAGGATGGCATAAGTCAGTATGAAGATCCGCCAAAGTCGAAGTTGACATAGAAGAGCAGAATGCCCGCGTGAGGGTATCCGGGGCCACATTCTCTTTGCCGGGTTGATAATGTATGGTGTATCCAAAGGCAGCCAATTCCATCCTCCAGAGTTGTATTTTGTTATTCTTGATCTTAGTGCGTTTCCGGTTATCCAGCATAAAGGCCACGGAGCGCTGATCGGTTATAAGTGTGAAATGGCGACGAGCGAGAAAATGACTCTATTTACGTACCGCTTCGATGATGGCTGTAGCCTCCTTCTCGACAGGAGGATAATGGAGCTCGCTAACCTGCAAAGTTCTGGACAGAAATGCAACAGGTCAACCACCTTGATTCAAGGTAGCAGAGATCGCCACATCCAATGCATCGCACTCCACCATGAAAGGAAGATTTTCATCAATGGAACGAAGCGTGGCTTTTTCCAGTTGTTGCTTGAGGAGGTTGAAAGCTGAAATAGCCGCTGCCTCCAATGGAAATGACTTTGCGTGAAGCAGGGGCTGGATCTTGTCGGAAAAGTGGGGTATCCATTTCGCATAATAGGCGAACATGCTGAGTGCCCGATGAAGAGAGCCGAGATTCGTAGGGGGAGGGAGCTCCTGAAGCGGACGAAGTCGCTCCGGATCCGGTTTGATGACACCGTTGCCCACCCAGTAGCCAAGGATGTTGACTGATGGTACTGATTTCACAGATTTGAACTCATTTAAGGTTAAATTGCGACGACGGAGAACGTCAACAAATTTCTGGAGATTGGCATCATGCTCCTTCTGGTCATGACCAGCAATGGTGATATTATCCAGATATGGAAAAGTGTCCGTTAAGTTCTCCTGTTTGACTAAGCTATCCATTGCCCATTGAAAGACAGCCACCCCATTGGGGACCCCAAATGGAAGGTGACAAAACTGGTAAAGCTGACCATGGGCCTCAAAGGCCGTATACTTTTTGTCAGAGTCCTTCAATGGTACTTGATGATATGCGCTCTTTAAATCAAAAGTTGAAAATACCTTGTAGTTGGCAAGGTTATTGACCATGTCATCGATGCATGGTAGTGGGTAGGCATCCAGGTCGGTGTACTGGTTAATAGTTTGCGAGTAATCGATGCAAAGACGTTTCTTGTGTTGCGTCAGAGGATTTTTAACAATGACGGCTTGAGCCCGCCAGGAAGATGAACATGGCTCAATGATACCGTCAGCTAGAAGGCGAGAGATTTCTGCCTTGATAAAGGCTCGATCATCTTGGCTGAAACGTCGTGATTTAGTGACTATGGGCTTACATCGGGGGGAAAGATTGGCAAACAAGGAGGGCTCGTCGAGCAAAGCCGCCGAAAGCACACAAAACGGTACTTTGGAAATAGTAAGCTCCAGCTTTGACCCTCCAAACTCGAAAGTGAGTCTTTTGTGTTGTTTCTGGAAATCCTGCCCCAGGAGCGCATCACTGCATAGGTTCTTGAGCACCCCGAGCCGGGTGGAGAAATAAGTGCGGCCATTGAGAATAAGGTCGACAAGACAAAAGCCGGAAGAATTGGTGGTCAGTGTCATCAGAGCCATTGCAATTTCCCTGTCCGAGGGGTAAATACGCAGTTTTAACTTACTGACAGTCCGCTCACTAATGAAGCTGTCAGAGCTGCATGAGTCGATTAGTGCACTCAAAATGTGTCCATTTATCAAAACCTTCGTGGCTGCATGGGACAAACTTTGGGGAAAAACAGCTGTGATGGGAGGAGGGGCAGTTTTACCCTTGACAGCTGTAACCTTAGTAGTGGTTCTTGGGGGAGGAGCAGTTTTATAGATTGCAGCTGTAAACTTAGTAGTGGCTCTTGGGGGAGGAGCAGTTTTATAGATAGTAGCTGCAAAACTAACAGGAGCTCTCAAATGGTATACCTTAGGAAAGTGGCCTTTCTTACTAACAGCGGCTCTTGACTGGCATACCTTAGAAAAGTGACCTTTCTTGCTGCAATGATTGCAGGTCGTGTTACGAGCAGGGCAAAATTTCTTATAATGGAACGCTCTTCCACAAAAGAAACACTTCCTTCCAGATTGCCAAGATGCCGCTAGGGCGGGGTCGTCATCCGTGTAGGTTTCTAGGGTAGGGTTGTCATCAGCCGGGTTGGAGTCATCATCCGTGAGGGCTTCCGCCCGAGGCCTATTGAAAGAGTCACTAAAAGAGATAGCAGCAGCTCATGCACGTGGTAAAAGATAGGTGTCTGCATTCCTCTTTGCTAAGTCCAGAGAACATGCCTGGTCATAGGCAGCCTGTAACTTGAGAGTTTTATTCTCCAACAGACGCTGACGTATGAAGGGAGACGCAATCCCATTAATAGAGGAATCACAAATTAACTCCTCCTGGTACTGCTCAGCTGTAACAGCTTTAAGATTACAATCCTTGTTGAGCCTGTGAAGTTTCTGAAGGTATTCGTCAAGTGATTCCCCGGGTTGTTGTCGAGTTGTGGCCAGTAGATGCCGAGATAAAATTTCATTTGGGGACTTGACATATAGCTGCTGTAGTATTTGGATAGCGGCATCATAGTCTACACAGTCTTCGATATAATCAAACACATGAGGGGATACGTAATTAGCAAGTATTTCTAATTTATCAGGAACATTTTCACCATGCACCCTGAGGAAGTTGCTAAAAGTACGATACCAGTGTTTCCATACCTTAGCAGCTATAAGTGAATTCGGGTCCAGGTCAAGACAGGCGGGGCTGAGTAGTTTCTCCAAGATGGATCGATTACTTGTCTGAGTTCCCTTCTACGGTTCGAGTCATAGCTGGCTGTTCCCGAAATCACCCAAAGCGTGGAGTCGATATTAAGTTGATTAAATTGACGTAATAAAACTCACTACGCACTTGGTTTGAGCATAAAGCAAGGCTTTAATCAACTTATTTCAGAACATGGAAGTCTAGTTGCATCCACTAGCTCCCTGTCTTTACAAAATGTCTCTGGCAAGCTGGGGCCAACGCCCGAGTATTTATACTCCTTGGACGGCGCCACCAGCTGGCCGTCCAGTGTTATTTCATAGGTAGTTTCTCGATGATGAGATTTATGACAGCATTCCCTTACTGACTGTCTTGTGTGTGCCTTTCCCTATGCTACTGATGTCCCACAGTGCTACCCCAGAGCTGCAGCATGGCTGGTGGAAGGCTGCTGACTTTCAGTGGGGGACATTGCAGATGGCCTTGCAGGATGACCTTGAAGAGCTGGTGGGCGGGAGTGTGAAATCGAATGACGGTGTTTCTTCTTCATCTACTTCTTCACTCTCCTCTACCTCTTCTTGGTCAACCATTGGCTAAGCAGGCTGCGTTTCTTGGGTGTGTGAAATGAGGGAGGAACAAGGGTGGAATTGTGGTGGCAAGAGTTGTATGCGAGAAGGAGGATAACGGAGGGATCATAGAAATTTATGGCACAGAAGGAGGCCATTCGACCCATTGGGGTCGATTTTTGTGGAGCTGTCACGCGGGGTTTCAGACGTGTGGGGGGGGGGGGGGGGAAATCCCGATTTTGGGGGTCCCGACACCATCCCGCCCAAAACCCCGCTCCACGCAACTTTCAGAGGCAGCGGGTACCCGCCCCGCCCCACACTGGGACCCGCCGAAACCAGGCGGGAAGGGATTAGTGCCAATTAACTGCCTGTTAACAGGTAGTTAACAGGCAGTTTTTAGCCTAATCCCTATTTTGAGGGGTTTCGTGTGGGTTTCCCGACGGCTCCAAATCACGCCAGGTTAGAGCAGGCGGGCCGTCAGGTTGAAGGAGTTGGAGGGGTCGCGATGTCGGCGCTCAGGTGAATGATGGGTGCATGAGTGCAAAGGTAAGTGTGTTTGGTGTGTCTAAAGTGTGTAAAGAACTTTTACTTACCTGCACAGCCTTTCTTCCTGTAGCCGTCGGGAGCCCATCACTCAGCCGGCACTTAAAGCTGAACGGCTGTGATCTGTGAAAAGTGACAGCCTTCAGCTTTGAGTGCTGCTGAGAGTTCTAACTGAGTCTGTGCAGAAGGACTCATGTCAGAACTCAGACTGTCAGTGTTTCACAGCTTGAAACAGCTGTGAAACACTGATATTTCATCTGTCAAGAACTCTTGACAGATGAAATTGCAGTCTGTGACGTCACCTGTTGCCGGGTGGCCCTTAATTGGCCTGCTGAGCCCGCTGGGCGGGCTCAACAAGGTCAATCAAGGGAAAATCGCACGGATTGGCCGGACGTCGATGTAGGCGGGACTAAAACCCGAAAGTTGTAGTCCCGCCTTCTTCCCGACAGCTTCGGGAAAATCGACCCCATCGTGTTTGTGCCGGCTGAAAAAGAGCTATCCAGCCTAATCCCACTATTGAGCCTTGTAGGTTACGGTACTTCAAGTGCATATCCAAGTACTTTTTCAATGTGATGAGCGCGTCTGCCTCTACCACCCTTTCAGGCAGCGAGTTCCAGGCCCCCACCACCCTCTGGGTGAAAAAAGTTCTCCTTAGCTCCCCTCTAATCCTTCTAACAATTACTTTAAATCTATGCCCCCTGGTTATTGACCTCTCTGCTAAGGGAAATAGGTCCTTCCTATCCACTCTATCTAGGCCCCTCATAATTTTATACACCTCAATCATGTCTCCCCTCAGCCTCCTCTGCTCCAAAGAAAACAACCACAGCCTATCCAATCTTTCCTCATAGCTAAAATTCTCCAGTCCTGGCAACATCCTCGTAAATCTCCTCTTTTTTCATTTGTTTATGGGATGTGGGCGTCACTGACAAGGCCAGCATTTATTGCCCATCTCCAATTGCCTTGAGAAGGTGGTGGTGTGCCGCCTTCTTGAACTGCTGCAGTCCGTGTGGGGAAGGTACACCCACAATGCTGTTAGGTAGGGAGTTCCAGGATTTTGACACAGCGACGATGATGCATCGGTGATATACTTCTAAGTCAGGATGGTGTGTGACTTGGCGGGAAACTTGGGGGTGGTGGTGTTTCCATGTGCCTGCTTCCCATGTCCTTCTAAGTGGAAGAGGTCGCGGGTTTGGGAGGTGCTGCCGAAGAAGCCTTGGCGAGTTGCTGCAGTGCATCTTGTACATGGTACACACTGCAACCACAGTGCACCGGTGGTGGAGGGAGTGAATGTTTAAGGTGGTAGATGGGGTGCCAATCAAGCGGGCTGTTTTGTCCTGGATGGTGTCGAGCTTCTCGAGTGTTGTTGGAGCTGCACTCATCCAGGCAAGTGGGGAGTATTCCATCACACTCATTACTTATGCCTTGTAGATGGTGGAAAGGCTTTGGGGAGTCAGGAGGTGAGACACTCGCCACAGAATACCTAGCCTCTGACCTGCTCTTGTTGCCACAGTATTTATGTGGCTGGTCCAGTTAAGTTTCTGGTCAATGGTGACCCCCAGGATGTTAATGGTGGGGGAATCGGGGATGGTAATGCTGTTGAATGTCAAGGGGCGGTGGTTAGACTCTCGCTTGTTGGAGGTGGTCATTGCCTGGCACTTCTGTCGCGCGAATGTTACCTGCCACTTATCAGCCCAAGCCTGAACGTCGTCCAGGTCTTGTTGCATGCGGGCATGGACTGCTTCATTATCTGAGAAGTTGTGAATGGCGCTGAACACTGTGCCGTCATCAGCAAACATCCCCATTTCTGACCTTATGTTGGAGGGAAGGTCATTGATGAAGCAGCTGAAGATGGTTGGGCCTAGGACACCGCCCTGAGGAACTACTGCAGCGATATCTTGGGGCTGAGATGATTGACCTTCAACCACCACAACCATCTTCCTTTGTGCTAGGTATGACTCCAGCCAGTGGAGAGATTTCCCCCCGATTCCCATTAACGTAAGTTTTATTAGGGCTCCTTGATGCCACACTCGGTCAAATGCTGCCTTGATGTCAAGGGCAGTCATTCTCACCTCACCTCTGGAATTCAGCTCCTTTGTCCATGTTTAGACCAAGGCTGTAATGAGGTTGGGAGCTGAGTGGTCTTGCCGGAACCCAAATTGGGCATCAGCGAGCAGGTTATTGGTGAGTAAGTGCCACTTGATAGCACTGTCGATGATACCTTCCATCACTTTGCTGATGATTGAGAGTAGACTGATGAGGCGGTAATCGGCCGGATTGGATTTGTCCTGCTTTTTTGTGGGCAGGACATAGCTGGGCAGTTTTCCACATTGTCGGATAGTGTTGTAGCTGTACTGGAACAGCTTGGCTAGAGGCGCAGCTTGTTCTGGAGCATGAACCTTCAGCACGATAGCCGGGATGTTGTCGGGGCCCATAGCCTTTGCTGTATCCAGTGCGCTCAGCCGTTTCTTGATATCATGTGGAGTGAATCGAATTGGCTGAAGACTGGCTTCTGTGATGGTGGGGACCTCAGGAGTAGGCCGATATGGGATCATCCACTCAGCACTTCCGGCCGAAGATGGTTGCAAACGCTTCAGCCTTGTCCTGTGCACTCACATGCTGGGCTCCACCATCATTGAGGATGGGGATATTCATGGAGTCTCCTTCTCCCGTTAGTTGTTTAATGGTCCACCACCATTCACGACTGGATGTGGCAGGACTGCAGAGCTTTGATCTGATCCGTTGATTGTGGGATCGCTTAGCCCTGTCTATAGCATGCTGCTTCTGCTTTTTAGCATGCATGTAGTCCTATGTTGCAGCATCCCCAGGTTGGCACCTCACTTTGCTGATGATTGAGAGTAATCTGATGTAGACAGGCACCTCATTTTTAGGTACGCCTGGTGTTGCTCCTGGCATGCTCTTCTACACTCCTTATTCAACCAGGGTTGGTCCCCTGGCTTGATGGTAATGGTAGAGTGAGGGATATGCCGGGCCATGAGGTTACAGATTGTGGAGGAATACAATTCTGCTGCTGCTGACAACCCACAGCACCTCATGGATACCCAGTTTTGAGCTGCTAGATCTGTTCTGAATCTATCCCATTTACCACGGTGGTAGTGCCACACAACACGATGGAGGGTGTCCTCAGTGTGAAGACGGGACTTCGTCTCCACAATGACTGTACAGTGGTCACTGCTACCAATACTGTCATGGACAGATGCATCTATGACAGCTAGATTGGTGAGGACGAGGTCAAGTAGGTTTTTCCCTCGTGTTGGTTCTCTCTCCACCTGTCGCAGGCCCAGACTGGCAGCTATGTCCTTCAGGACTCGGCCAGCTCGGTCAGTAGTGGTGCTACTGAGCCACTCTTGGTGATGGACATTGAAGTCCCCCAGCCAGAGTACATTCTGTGCCTTTGCTACTCTCAGTGCTTCTTCCAAGTGGTGTTCAACATGGAGGAGTACTGATTCATCAGCTGAGGGAGGGTGGTAGGTGGTAATCAGCAGGAGGTTCCCTTGCCCATGCTTGACCTGAAGCCATGAAACTTCATGGGGTCCGGAGTCAATATTGAGGGCTCCCAGGGCCACTCCTTCCCGACTGTATACTACTATGCCGCCACCCCTGGTGGGTCTGTCCTGCTGGTGGGACAGGACATACCCAGGGATGGTGATGGAGGAATTTGGGACACTGGCTGAAAGGTATGATTCTGTGAGTATGACTATGTCAGGCTGTTGCTTGACTAGTCTGTGGGACAGCGCTCCCAATTTTGGCACAAGTCCCCAGATGTTGGTGAGGAGGACTTTGCAGGGTCGACTGGGCTGGGTGTGCCGTCGCTGTGTCCGGTGCCGAGGTCGATGCCAGGTGATCCATCCAGTTTCAATCTTATTAGTGTGTTTCCTAGCGATTGGTTACAACTGAATGGCTTGCTATGCCATTTCAGAGGGCAGTTTAGAGTCAACCACATTGCTGTGGGTTTGGAGTCACATATAAGCCAGACCAGGTAAGGATGGCAGATTTCCTTCCCTAAAGGACAGTAGTGAACCAGATGGGTTTTTATGACAATCCGATAGTTTCATGGTTACCATTACTGATACTAGCTTTTTATTCCAGATTTATTTAATTACAGGAAACTTTGTTATATCCAGCACCGACGGGACCGAGCTGTTGCCGATCTATCAAAACTGCCGGACATACAAAGTTAATGTTGAAGCATACGGAGGTTTTCATCTCCGTATCTGACAACAAACACTGTTGCTTAGCAACAGCTTGTAAACACTCAGCCCGTACCTTGGAAGCGTCTCTGTAGCTTAGCAACAGCTTCAGAGAGACTTTCCAGAGCCCGACTGTTGAAAACAAAGCCACGAGAAGAAAAAAAACTAACAAAACTATTATGTCTGTGTGTAATTGAGACACGGACTGCAGGAGTTGGTTACAACAGGTGTTTACTGAGTGGAGACAAAACTGGAACTACTATGCAAAGTTACTACACAGGCTTATATACAGGGGTGGTCACTACTGGTACTGCAGTATACAGGGGCTGCAGAATATAGTTCCTTCTGCAAAGTACATACACTACAATTCCTCCCCTTTTAGCTAAACAGTACATAACATTCGATTAATAATTCAATAACATATTTACAATTACAGTTGCTAGATACATTAGCTGAAGTTAAGCAATTATAAGTTCAGTCTTCTCAGTCTTTGAGGAGGCTTCCTGATTCTGTCTGGATAACGCCTCTTTGGGGTATCAGGTTCTTCTGTCAAAGTTGATTCGGGATCAACGTCGTTGTTTGGTTCGTCTGCTTCCAATATCACCGATTCTGAGGTAGATGCAATTGGTACTTCGGTTTCATCACCAGGTGTATCGGATCATGGTGTAGATTTGACGTTTTCCAGTGACTCTAGAATCTGGTCAGCATGGCGTCTTACAATGCTCTCTCCAACATCCACGGTATACATTAGAGGTCCTTGCCGTGTGCAGATCATTCCTGGCTGCCATTTCTCTGTGCGGTAGTCCCGGGCCAAAACTGGTTGACCTATCTTAAAACTCCTGGTCGGCCTTTCATTCATATTCTGAAACTGCCTGTTCTCCACATCTCTTCTGATGTTTGGCTTAACCAAATCCAAGCGGCATCTTAGTCTTCGATTGAAGAACATCATGGCTGGAGTTTGGTTGGTAACCGCATGTGTCGCATTCCGGTAGGCAAACAAGAAGTTATCCACCTTGTGTTGTAGGGGTATGTCTTCATTACACATTGCCTTGATAGCCTTCTTGAATGTTTGAATGAACCTCTCAGCCAATCCACTGGTGGCTGGATGATATGGGGCGGATGTGTAATGCTTAACACCATTGTTCTTTAAGAACCTCCGGAACTCTTCAGACACAAACTGTGGTCCATTGTCAGAGCAAATCTGCTCAGGCAGCCCATTTCTGGTGAATATGGTTCGTAAGACTGTGATGGTTTTTTCTGTGGTGGTTGAGGACATTTTTATTACCTCTGGCCACTTTGAATGTGCATCCACCGCAATTAAAAGGTGGAGGGGCTTGTGGTGGGGCGTTTTGGACCTTCTGGCATCCTGTACAGCTCTTGGTCATCTCTTCGATTTCTCTATCGATTCCCGGCCACCACACAAACGCTCTGGCTAAGTTCTTCATTTTTACCCCTCCCAGATGACCCTCATGAAGCTCATTGAGCACTCTATCCTTCAATTTGGGTGGAATTACTACTCTGGATCCACACATCAAGGTTCCTCGGCACACTGACAGCTGTTCTCTTCTCGGCGAGAATGCTGGCAACAGTGGTTCGCCATGTGCTGACCATCCCTTCACCGTTAAATCATAGACCCTGGAGAGTGTCGGGTCATTTCGGGTTTCCTTTTCTATGTTTGCATTCGTCACAGGTAGACATTCGACTATGGTCGAGTGGATTATCTCCACAGGATCCACTGCAGGTGCTTCTTCCACCGTTGGCAACGGTAGGCGCGACAATCCATCAGCATTCCCATGCTGTTTAGTTCCTTTGTACTCGATGTCATATTGGTGTGCCCCTCGGAAAAGGGACTACCTCTGTAGCCGTTGTGCTGTCATTATCGGGACGCCCTTCTGAGGGTTGAAAATGGAGACAAGAGGTTGATGATCAGTTAGTAGAGTAAATTTCTGACCGTGCAGGTAGTGATTGAACGTCTTCACCCCCCACACCAGGCTGAGGGCCTCTCTGTCAATCTGGGCGTAGTTACGCTCGGCTGAAGTTAACGAGCGTGACGCAAAAGCTATCGGCCTCTCTGAACCATCAAGGAGTTTATGTGACAGTACCGCTCCAATGCCGTAGGGAGACGCATCACACGCCAGTCTTATCGGTAGTGATGGGTTGTAGTGAGCCAATACTTCTCTTGAAGTGATTAGGTCTTTACTCTTCTGAAAAGCCCGCTTACATTCATCGCTCCATTTCCATGCTACTCCAGTTTGTAGTAGGGCGTTCAGTGGGTGCAGAATTGTGGACAAATTCGGCAAAAACTTATGGTAGTAATTCACCAATCCTAGGAATGACCTCAGTTGCGATACATTTTCAGGCGCTGGAGCCTTAACTACCGCTTCAATTTTGTCAGGGGACTTATGTAACCCCTCTTCGTCAATCACGTGGCCACAATACGATATCTGTTTCTTAAAAAACTCGCACTTGGGGCGATTGGCTCGTAGCCTGTGTTCCCTTAGTCTAGTGAGCACCTGCTCTAGGTTGGCAAGGTGTTCACTGTCATTTTCACCTGTCACTAGGATGTCGTCCAAGTAACACTGAGTCCCCGGAATCCCTTGCAGGACTTGTTCCATCGCTGTTTGCCATATCGCCGGAGCTGATGCTACTCCGAATGCCAGTCGATTATACTGGTAAAGACCTTTCTGAGTGTTTATCGTGAGATACTTCCTAGAGGATTCTTCAACCTCCATCTGCAAATATGCTTGTGCTAGGTCAATTTTTGTAAAACGCTTCCCTCCAGATAGTGAGGCGAAAATATCTTCTACTGTACTGTGTGAAGGACTGGGTTCACCATCACCTTGAAGTTCCCACAAATGTGAACCTTCCTTGGCTCCTCAGACTTATTGTTTAACGTTTTTTTCATGACAG
This sequence comes from Somniosus microcephalus, assembly GCF_052327205.1. NCBI lineage: Eukaryota > Metazoa > Chordata > Chondrichthyes > Squaliformes > Somniosidae > Somniosus > Somniosus microcephalus. The sequence continues at coordinate 144,978,056 of NC_140991.1, read as the reverse complement.
GAACGATGGGTGTCGCCCACTCGCTCCAGTCTCCCTTAGATAACACGCCTGCATTCTCCAGATTCTCCAGCTCTGCCTCAACGGCTGGGCGAATTGCATACGGTACCGGTCTTGCTTTGAAAAACTTGGGAATTGCATTCTCTTCTATTTTTATTGAGGCGGTTACGCCTTTAAGAGTTCCCAGTTCTTGTTGAAATACCTCTTTAGCGTTAGCTAAGATTTTTGACAATCGTCCAGGTGTGACGTCGTCATCCTTTTTACCAGCCACCGTCAGTGCCTGAATGGAGTGCCAGTCTAAACTTATCTTTCTGATCCATTCACGTCCCAATAACGGTGGTCCACCATCTTGCAGTATGTACAGATACTATTTCTGTATTTCTTTGCCGTTGTATTCGACAGGCACCCTTATTTTCCCTCTGGGGTATACTTTCTGCCCCGTATACGTCTTCAAGACAATGGATGTCTCTTTCAAGGGTATGTGTGAGAATAGCCGCTCGTAGTCTCGTTGATTCATGACGGTCAGGGCTGATCCTGTATCAAATTCCATTTTGACTTGGGACCCTGCTATCGTGAGGGTGACCCAAATGGTTCGGTGATCCTCTTTCGCGATTACGTTGTGAAGTTTGAGACAGCTTAGTCTCTTGTTCCCGGATTCACTATCGCTCTTCTGGTCTACGGAACTACTGTCCGTCATCTTTTGTACTTTCCTGTACTGTTCCTTAGTAGCCTTTTTGTTGTCGTTAGTCTTCTTTCCAGACCTGCAAACTCGTGCAATGTGTCCCATCTTTCCGCATTGCCTGCATATTTTGTCCTTGGACCAGCAGTCCTTCTGGTCATGGGTTGTTCTGCCGCAGCGATAACATTTTTCAAATCCCGTGTCATTTCATGGGTGCCGTATTCCTGTGGCTTTTGCTGTATTTCCGCAGCTCCCCTTGTTGCTGCTTCGTACGATACTGCCAAGCTGAAAGCCTTATCCAGCGTCAGCTCTTTCTCTGAGAGTAACCTCTTCTGGGTTCCTTCACTCAGGAGTCCACAGACAAATTTGTCCCGTAGAGTATCTGTCAGTCCTGCTCCGAACTGGCAGTGCTTTGATAGCTTGCGTAGCTCCGTAAGGTAATCAGCATTGCTCTCATCTTTATGCTGATTTCTCTTGTGGAATTTAAACCTTTCTGCTATCAGCAGCGGTGTAGGATTTAGGTGTTCCTGTAGGATATCAACAATTTCGTTAAAACTCTTCTCCATCGGTTTGACTGGAGTGATCAGGTTCCGCAATAGGCCGTACGTTCTTGCGCCCATTAAGTTTAGTAGTACCGATGCCTTTTTCTCATCGGCTACTTCGTTTGCTTTGCAATATACTTCGACTTTTTCCACATACGTGGTCTTCTATTGCATTATCGAAGGCAGTGATATTGCCCGTCTTCGGCATCTTGGAAATCTAAGATGGCGCCTCCCGCGCTTTGCCTTCTTCCCCGATTGAACAAAATGGCGCCTCCCGCGCTTTGCCTTCTTCCCTGCCGGATTAAGATGGTGCCTCCCGCGCTTTCTGTCTTCTCTGCTGCTGCTAGCGCTGTTGCTGGCGTTTTTATGCCTTGATGGCGATGCCCTATGGTCTTCGCGCACTTCCCCCCTGCCCTGCAGCAAACGGCGCACTCCGCGGTCCCCGTGGCAAACTGCAGCTCCTCACGGCTTTCTGCGCTTCTAATTTCTTTTATTTTCCCGTCGTCAGAGCAAACCCTACGGGACACTTTCCTCCCTCTTCTCGGGTCTGTACGCTGCCCAGCTTCGTAGCACCGGCCGCGCCCTGTGCGCGCCACCCTCTCTCTCCTCTTCCCGACAACGCTGCTCGGCCCCGTTGAAAAGCCACCCGATCGAGCTCTAGCCCGCCGCAGCCCAGGAAGGATCAGTGTACTACCTGCCACCAGCCCGATTAGCTGGAACACCATAGACAGGATAACCAAGCCGCGCTCTCGACAGCCTCTCCTGCAAATCTTCAAATCCGATGAATCAGAGGCGGTTGCCCACGGTCGACGCTCGTTTCTTCTGTTTGTTTTTTTTTCTTTCTTCCTTCTGGCCTCGGCCTCTGACAACTTCGCTTCAGGGATGGATCCCCATGAGGTGGTGCAGACTGTAGGTAAGTTCGGATCTGCTCGTCGCCAGTATTATTATGTCCGTGTGTAATTGAGACACGGATTGCAGGAGTTGGTTACAACAGGTGTTTACTGAGTGGAGACAAAACTGGAACTACTATGCAAAGTTACTACACAGGCTTATATACAGGGGTGGTCACTACTGGTACTGCAGTATATAGGGGCTGCAGAATATAGTTCCTTCTGCAAAGTACATACACTACAAAAACGGCTCCTGATTTCTGCCGGTAGATCGAGGTTTCCGGACATACAACCTCCGGATAAACCAAAGTTTCCTGTAACTGAATTTAAATTCACGTCTCTGGATCATTAGTCCATGCCTCTGGATTGCTAGCCCAGTGACATTACCACTATCCTCTGTACCCTCTCTAGTGCAATCACATCTTTCCTGTAATGTGGTGACCAGAACTATACACAGTATTCTAGCTGTGGCCTAACTTGCATTTTATACAGTTCAAGCATTACCTCCCTGCTCATATATTCTATGCCTTGACTAATAAAGGAAAGTATCCCGTATGCCTTCTTAACCACCTTATCTACCTGTCCTACTACCTTCAGGGATCTGTGGACATGCTCTCCAAGGTCCCTCTGTCCCACTACACTTCTCAGTATCCTATCATTTATTGTGTATACCCTTGCCTTGTTAGCCCTCCCCAAATGCATTACCTCATACTTCTCCAGATTGAATTCCATTTGCCACTTTTCTGCCTACCTGACCAGTCCATTGATATCTTCCTGCAGCCTACAGCTTTCTTCCTCACTACATAAAGCTAGGCTGACACTCCAGTGCAGTGCTGAGGGAACACTGTACTGTCGGAGGTGCCATCTTTCGGATGAGACATTAAATCTGCTTTCTCAGGTGGACATAAAAGATCACATGGCACTATTTCGAAAGAGAGCAAGAGAGTTATCCCTGGTGTCCTGGCCAATATTTATCCCTCAACCAACATAACAAAAACAGATTATCTGTTCATTATCACATTGCTGTTTGTGGGAACTTGCTGTGCGCAAATTGGCTGCCACATTTCCCACATTACAACAGTGACTCCACTTCAAAAATACTTAATTGACTGGAAAACACTTTGAGACATCCGGCAGTCGTGAAAGGCGCTATATAAATGCAAGTCTTTCTTTCTTCTTTCTTACCCTCTATACCCTCTCTATGAGGATACCAGCATCTTGTATCCTTTCAGGCTCGCCGCTGGCCAAGGGCTCAGCCATGCCCCTGCCAAGAATGGCCAGCACCGTCTCCTCCAAGGAGGAGAGGTGAAGCTAGGAACGGGAGGTGTGCCTCGTATTTGGTACAGATTGTTGGTAGTGAGCGATTGGTTGGGGTGGGGGGGGGGGGCGGTGGGCAGGAGAGTCATGAATTGAGAAATGTGTGAGGTAGTGGTGCAGTTAGTAGCAGACGGCTTTTGAAGATGCATTCACTGACCTTGACCACTGGTCTGAGGTCATGAAGCTACTTTGGGCACTGGAGCCAGGTCGTGGGGGCAACACTGCTGGCAGTGACGGCCTTGATGATCTGGTCCCACATCCTTCTTTCTGGAGGGCCTCTTGACCCCTGTGGGTAAAGGACCTCTCTTGCAATGTTGACTCCCTGCACGAAGCCGGAGTGCTGTGTCCGAGACCCTGGGTGCCCTTTCTCCAACTTGCTGAGCCATTTGTGTTAGTGCTGAAGCACTTTTACTTTTTTTTTAGGTGCGGAAGGCAATTCAGCAAGAGTTGAAGACTCCCATTCGGGAATTCTTTGCAATGTTAATTTTTTTTTTTTAGAAGACAGTTGAGCTGGAAGGGCTAAAAACTGCCTATTTTTAAATGACTTTTTTTTTCATTTTAGAAGGCAGTTCCCCTTTAAGGGACTGCACTGCTTTGTAAAATGACAGCCTTGCTTTAAGAGAAGGCGTTTCTTGCTGCAAGGACACTACGCCCACACTACATTGGGCCTCTTGCTGGGACTACCGTCATGAAAACAGCCTTGCACGGTATGTTTAGTGCTGGGGTAATGCTAATTAGCAACCAGCGCCAATATCCCGGTTCTGCCAGCGCCATTATTTTCGGCAGCTGTTAGCTCTGGCCCGCAGTGGCACCAGCAGGTTTTTAGCACTTTCCAATGTCTAGGTCTAAGTTCCTACCCCTTATTTTAATGTCAGCATCACAATTTTGTACAAATACAAATGAGAAGATATTAGTTATTGGTAAAATTCTTATCACCAGTATAATATTAAATATACAAGAGTTTGTTAAAGAATTTTTCAGGGCAATATGCTGCAATGGCTTTGTTCTGAAGCATTCATAGGAATATTATCCAGTGTCTACTTAAGCTTAAAAAGTTTTAGAAGCTAACCTTAGAGCAGTAAAATTCTTGAGTAAGGCCATCTACGCACCACAAAACTTGAAGTTTTGTTTAGCCTCAGTCTCTATAACCCGCACTGCTCCATTGAAAGCAGTGAGCGCGTGAGGGACTGAAGGACAGAGTGTGGAACTGAGATTACGACAGAATATCAGGTTTCTGTGTATTATTTCATAAACACTACTAAGATGACGTCCCCTATTAGATCATCAGGGTAACTTTTAAAATTTAGATATATGGAGGAGCAAGGATGAGAATTTTTCTCCATAAATATTGTAGATCTCATACTGAAAGATTCAATGGAATGGAGATAAACTGTAATTAATGCTATTCAAAGATTTTTTTTTAAATACCATCTTCAAATTTACACTATATGTATGGAAATCTGTCGGTAACCATTTTACAATATTTCCTCAGCAATCTAAGTTAACATTAATGGAAATATCAAATTGGATCTGAAATGAAAATAAAACTTTATGAAAAACAAAGCATAAAAAATGTTAATGGTTTTAAATTATAGGCAGTGCTGGGAGTGATTCATAAAAATGGTGACGCCTTCTTCAAGTAAAGTATTCTGATTTTATCCAGTAAGTGGCAGTATCTGCTGCCTACTTTTGTAATATAACAGAACAGGAGGATCACATTTCCTTTGAGCACCCTGTAAACTGATCAACAGCAGAACAATGCACGAACTGACCTCTATAAAGTCCAAATAAGCCTTCATATCGCAGAACTTTCCTGAAGCAATCAAAGCTGTTATGGTACATAACCTCTTCCACAAATGCTCCCGTGGAACGCTGGTTCTGCATACGAGTTTTCACCAGGTCAACTGGATAGACAGAAGCGGCACCAATGGCTGTAGAGGAAAGAAGCGATAAAGTTATTTTAAAATGTGCAACAATGGAGACAAGGGAAGAGACACTAATCTACTCCCTCAATGGAAATCACACTCATCAATTAGGTTCTTTTTATCTGGCAACTTTATCTAGTTACAAAGAGAGATGTCATAGGCAGTTTTAATTAAAAATGTATCAGAATAACTCTAACTCATTATTAACCTGTCTCTTCAGAAGCCAGTCTGGAGCCAAGAGAGACAGAAATACCACCTCTGATCAGTGGCAGGTACAAAAGCACTTATATAAAGGTTCCCATGATATGATCTCCCAGCAACACACTGAAGAATCAGCTCCAAAGGAAGGCAGTGATGTGATTTTTTAAATCTTATACAGAAATTGTTTATGCAGTGGGGAAAGAAAATGTATACCAACTAACCTCCAGCAAATGCGCCGAGAATAAATCTGTACGCTGACTCTGCCACATAGATCAGAATAGATGGAGACGTGTCACTTATGGCCAGCTTTAAAAAAAAATCAGAAATCTGAGAAGGCAACAATCTACAAGGTTTACTGACTTCATTACTCATCACAAGTGCCAAATGTTAAGCTACTGTACTGCAACAAAGAATGAATGGATCTGTTCTGACTTAAGGGAAAGGGTGTTGGATGTCACAATGTGTACCTAATCCCTGATAAAGCAACAAATCAAATCATTTAAGAAAACAGTTTAAAATGTCTCTCGATATCCTCAGGGCATATAGTAGAAACCACATCAAGCAGTTTAATGCAAAAAGGATGAGATTATATTTGCTTTATACCTGAAGACTAAGCAGTGCCCAGTTGGAACAACCTGGGTTTTCTATTGCTCCCCACTACATAAGGTTTCATATTAAAAAATACTTTTGATAAAAGTACAGCCTGATATTCCTCTGACTTGCAGTTTGCATCCAATTTTTGGGCACAATTGACAGAATAAATGGGCACAGAACATTATGTTCATTTTGCCCCACTTTTGAATGGCCCCGCTGTTTCCTCTGGCTCAAAGTTTCAATGCGCCGAATCAAGTATTGCCATTTAAATGGAGTTTAAATTGCATTTTGAGAATGTCAATAGCATGTGCCCCAGCTTTCGGTTGCAGGTCATGTGCAAGTCAGATGTAAGCTGCCTCAATAAAGGTGGGCACAAAGGAGAGAGAAGCTGCATTTCTGAGATCACTCTTTGTACTGGAGTAGGCAGAAAGCATTGGACCTTTTGCTTTGGATGCTGGGCTGTGGAGTACTGAACAACTCTCCCTGACATCAGAATAGGTGTCCCATTAGGCAACCCATCATATTTGGTTCATGAGGACGAAGATGGTGAAGTCATGCATAAAACTCGTCTTGATGATAACCAGTGCAGATACCACATGTTAATAAAGACACCTTCCAGTCCTTACCCTGCCGACCACATTGTGTGCGAAGGCTAAGGTTCACCAGGGAGGTGGTGCAGGAACTTTGTAATGGGTAGCATGCTGAATTGGAGCCATGGTGCAAGGCCGGCATCTATTTGTCTGTCAAGATGAAGGTGTCTTGAATGTCTTTGACTCGGGGAGGCTCCGGGGGCTATACGTACAGCAATAGCCAGTCTGCTGTCCTGAGGTGCATTCACCAAGTCACAAATACATTGTTTGCCAGAGCTGGGGAATTCATTGCCAATTCTGTGGATCCCAAGAATCAGCAGGCTTGTACATTAGGATTCTTTCAAATAGCCGGCATTCCAAAAGTTCAGGGAGTCATTGATTGCATACACATAAACATTCATACTTGACTGCAGAGTCGTACCACTTATGTAAACAGGAAGAACATCTACTGTCAACAAGCAGCTTGTGCATAAGCACCACCTTAATATCTCGCATGACAATGTTAAATTCCCTGCTAGCACATACAACACTCATTCTCATGCTGTCACCAAGGAAGGGTTATCTCCTGGCTCATGATCCCTCCGTGTCATTCTCGATTCCCATACAAAGCGAGTACAACGATGCTCATGCTGCCACAAAATTTATCACAAATACACAATAAGCATTCAAAAACATTGTTTAGAGTGCCTGGACAAGGCAGGGGGAATCCTGCTATATTAACCAGCAAAAGTGCCCATGATCATTGTTATATGCTGCATACTGTACGATTAGGCCACCAACAAAGGCATGGACCTAAAGCAGCAGCAAGACTCCACAGAAGAGGAAGGAGAAGCAGAAGAGACACAACAGGAGCCAGAAGAGGATCAGGAAGTCCAAGTAGCAAGCCCCTTTTCAAGGGATATGGAGATCAGGCAGGAAAGTGGAGTTGGGGGTTGAAGATCAGCCATGATCTTACTGAATGACGGAGCAGGGTCGAGGGGCCATATGGCCTACTCCTGCTTCTAATTCTAATGTTCTTGCAAGCTGCCTCATCAATTCGCCTAACATTGAAAAAAATGGAACACTCTCCTGAAATACTGTGGAATATTCTCATAAACATCACATTCCTCCCCCATCATATCTAAACTCTAAATTTTCTGCACATTGACCACAGCCCTCAGAACAAAGAAACTGCCCAGCATAGCGCTTACACCCAATGAAGAAATCAAAGTACCCCCTTGCACAGAATACACTGTGCCAAAAATTTATCAAAATAAATATCCTTGAATATAGTATTTGATCCACAGTGCTTTCCCTTCCTATCAGTGAGTGCATGTTGTTTTTTCCTAACTAATCTTGTGTTCCTTCTCAGTGCTGTTTCCATGGGAGAAGTCAGTGAGGTGGCCGTCAGTTGTCTGTCACTGAGAGATTCCTGAGATTGAGGTGACTCATGACTTCCCTCAGCATGGATGCCAGATAGTCGTGCTTGCTGGACCTCACTTGCGTGGCAGTGGCCTGGCGCTGCGAGCTTTCAGGTTGCTGAAAAGCCATTCAAGTGGCTGGGAGCAGCACTGATGTGAATGTGTTGCCATCTGGAAAGGCAGCAACCTCACACCTTGCTAGGTCAGGCCCAATCTTATTCCTGGCCTGTGTCAGTGTGCCCAGAGAGCCACTAAGGGTCCAAGAAATAATTCCTTATGTTACAACAGGAAACAGCATCACAGTTATTCCCCCAAATTCCTCAAATTTATAATTCAAAAACTTGTGTTTAAACCCCTCCAGGGCTGCACACTATCTCTGAAACCTTCTCCAGCTCTACAATGCTCCGAGAACTATACGTTCCTCCAGTTATGGCCGCTTACGCATCCTGAAGTCCCTTCGCCTCACCTTTGGAGGTTGTGTTTACAGTTGTGTTCTCTCTAGGCCATAAGCTCTGGAATTTCCCCCCTACACCTTGTCTAACTACCCTTCTATTAAATGCCTTGGAACGTTTTCGTACATTAACGCCACAATTTAAATGCAGGTTGTTGTTGAGCCCAGCCACTTGTATTGCACAGTCACTCTTTCACATATGATGAAGTTGCGTTTTTGTATGAAAGGTTTTTCTAACATTTTTTCTCCCCACCCAGCCCCAGCTCCTCTTGATGTGGCCCTGACTTCAACCTGGGCTCTACTGCCACAAAAATATTTGCGTATAATCAAAATGGCAGGTACTAGAAGAATAGATAATCAAGATTCCAGTGTAAATGCTGAATTTGCAAAATTAATAAAAAAGTTAGTACATTTGTGAATCTGCAATAACAAGATACCAAAGAGCTAAAGTGAATCACTAATACTTGAAATGTAGACTTGAAATGATAGACTGTGACTGTGGTTTAGAATAGGAAGAAAAAAGGTGCATTTTTGTTCCTATACCAGTTCAGTAACACAAGGAGAGCCAAATTAAATAATATTTTAGCAATCAGGCTTTATCTTGTAAAGTTTAAATCCATAAGCATAGCACACTTTCAAGCCCCCAAAATGTAACTGTATAATATTTTGCAACTCTCTCACCATAGATTCTCTCAGGTAATATGGCAAGACTCCTTCCTCTTGAGGTGCTATTCTTTTAAGGTCTGCTAATGTGACATATCTATAGAGAAACACATTATACATCTTATGTAGAGGAATTAATAGTTTTAGCATAGATGCTACAAATTCATACTTCTGGAATAGAGCATTGTACGCTGAGAGTGCATATCACAAATTTGGGTGCACAAGTCAGTGCCATTTTTCTTGGTGAACAGAGAAACAGGTTAAAATGAGAACTTAACAAGAGCAGCATGGCAAATCTAGGGCTAATAGCAGAAAAAAAATCAAACCATGTAGAAAATATGAAGGGAATCAAAAATGATTAGAAATGATACAAGAGAGTTTGAAGAAAGACTGACAGGTAACAAAGGGAAATAGCAAAGGCCTTTATAAACACATAAAAGTAAAACAATAGTGATGAGGTAGGGCCAATTAGAGATGAAATCGAAAATCGAGGATGAAGGAATGGTGAAGATACTAAATGAGCACTTTGCCTCGGGTTTCACAGGAGAGTGAGACAGCGTGAATAAAAGGTATCTCTGGGGTTTCCGCCGATCTTCTGCCGAAGTTATAGCAGATGATCGTAGAATCCTGCAGAAATTACTGGTGCATAACTTTAAGATCAACACCAAAAGAATGAAGGGAGAGGGTAGGATACATTGGTCTAGAAATTTGAGCCCTAATATAGGCCTGATATTAAATTATTCACATTCCACAAGTTTTTCTGTGACATTACATCTGTTGGTAACCACAGAATATGGAACATACTTCATGATAATCTAACCACCAATAATTAACACGCTCCACAACATACTCTCTATCACCATTAAACTCGTAAAGATTTTATGTCAGAAACTAAAATGTGACATTACAACTCAATATACTCTAAAGAAATAGCTTAAGTAAGTAATTGACTAATTTAAATAGTCAATAAATTAAAACAATTGGAGTACATGCCCTCAAGCCTTTCTGCTCCTAATATACCACAGCTATATATCAAACACAGTCTGTGTGGTCTACAAATTTTACTTAAACTTTTGGTGAAACACACAAGATTCGGTAGCTGTAAGTGGAGGTAGTTCATCATCAAGTGTTGTCCATACTCCTTGTATGAACACATTCTAATTTTATGCTATTTAACTGCCAAATATGAATATATTTAAAAAACCCAAATACAACCAGTCATGGCATCCAACTCACCCGCGTAAATTGTAGAGGTCCGATAAGTGGAACAAAATATCAATTTCCAAAGGTGTCACCTGACCAAGTTTCTGGGCAGCAAGAACAAATTCCTCTGAAGAAAAAAATAAAGCAGTATATTGTTCCATTATTTAACATTAACTGAATGTTTTTTTAAAAGGACTATATTACTACTTAAAGATGTACCTCCTATTACTAGACATAAGGTACTAATCAGATGTGGGTCAGTGCAAAGAGGGCATGTGGAAGTTTGCATGCATCAGTCCCAGTAGGTCTAACGAATGAAGCCTTTTTACTGCAGTCAGAATAAGCAGTCAAAGTGGTCAGATAAGGCTGATAGGATCTCAGTCCAAGCATGTAGGGCAGCTTACTGTACTGCCAGCATGAGTTACAGAATCTGCGCTGTAAAGCTGTTTTTATAGAGTGCCAATTTGGCCGTTAGCCTAGTGTGTTAGAGCCTTTAAAATCCCCATGTATCTGACTCCGGCTTAGTTAAACCTGATGTCCACTAAAATAAAAATAAAAAAACAACAAAGGAGTACGGTGTGGATTAAAGAGCTGGAACACAGTAGTCAAAGGATGTGTCACAGACTGAGCTGGGAAACTAGTCACTGATCTTTAAAAAAAGCATATGCATTTCTACCCCCCCGCACCCCACCCTTTTAAACCTGGGAAATATCCAGAAGGCATAATCAGAATTCCTTCTAACCTTTAGAAACTTTCAAATTTGTTCTGGAGCCAGCCATAGTATGGTAGACTCCTATAATGAGCTCCATGTTGTTAAGGAGAGAGTTAAAACCATTATAGTAGGAGAAGCTAACTCGATGGGTTGCAGTACCTCCTGCTGCCTACAAGTAATAAAGGAAAACAAAAATAGTAAATTTTACTCATGTAAAGTTATTCATGCCTTTTGAATTGGAAATGCTTCAGTATAAAACTCCTTATACGTAATACGCATAGTTATTTGTAGTTAAACAAAACTTAAATTATATAGATAAGACCGACCCTATCCCCAACAAGGTTTACTACTAAAGTTTCTACAAACAACTAATTATTAGCAGAACACAAACCATCTCTTGGAAACCTAAACAAATACATATGTTGAAAAGTAGTAGTTTACAATAATATAGTCTTAAGTTATTGCATTTCAAAACTATTCAGAATTCGCATAGCCTAATAAACTAGGCAACAGTAAATTATGACAAGCATCACAATTTTGCAACTCTTCCAATTAAAACATGACAAAGGATTTTGGGGGGGGCAGAGAAATTGAACTCACAGCCATCCGTTTTGTGCCTGAAAATACGTGTGGCCAGGATATGGAAAATCGTCGAGGGGATGGAGTTTAACCTCTGCCACTCCATTGCACCCAAGGCCCACCAGGCGGGCCTGTAAATGGGAGAGCAGCCCCCTCCCCCAAACACAAGGCTGCTTTACTATGCAAATTGCGGTTCTGCGCCAGTTGTAGGACCCCAATGTAAATTTCATGTACAAATGGGAAGAGCCTAGTTATATACCATGTCTTGAGCAGCCAAACCAATGGTTGCAAGAAGTGCTCAAAAAACAGCCACAAAACTATTTCAAACTTATTTTATTGTGGAGCTAGAAGAAGCAAGAGTGTTCCTCCTGGCTTCACAAAAATATTGCGGTCTACTGCTACTGCACCCCCTCAGCTTTGCCTCCTCCCCAGGACCTACCTGTGGGCCGCCTCAGCGTCAGAGCTGGCTAGAATTCATCAGGCCTCAATAGGCGAGCTGCATTGGGACGCCCATTTTGCACCTGCAACTCACTGTTTCCATTGTAATGATGCCTAATACCAAATTTAGTGTAGGCCTCGGACCAACACATTGAGCAATTGCCCCGCTGACTTCCTGCTCATTTTGGGCACAAGTCGAATTTCTGCCCCTTGGTCTCGTGAGAGGCACTTTAAAAAATGTTTTTAAAAACAGTGATTTGTTGAAAAAAATTCTTAGAACAATAAGGACTACCTTTTTTTTTTAACAGTAGGATTATCACTGTTAAAAATATGATCATTTAGTAAAGTTTGATACAAATGCAGTTTTATATATTTACACTGGTTTCAGGAATCCACAGTACCTAAGGGCTGGATTTTAAGAATGGGACGTGCTGGGAGCCAGGGGTGGGGGGCAGAATGGAGTCAGTGCAGCGTGTCTGTCAGTGGCTTTTTAACCCAGCCACTGCGTTACCATATGATTTTCGGGTTTCCCGACCAATTAGCTTCAGTAGGCATGATGACAGCCCACATGAAGCGATTTCAACTCCAGTATTTAAAAGGACACACCAATCATGCAATTTGAAGGAGTTTGGAGCCAATGAGAAGGAAGTGGGAGAATGGAGTCCAGAAGATCAAAGGCAGCGCCTTGGTTCAGTGACGCCTCCCTGGATATGCTGCTGGGGGCTGTGAAGATCCAGAGGGATATACTGTGCCCTAGCAACGGGAGGAAAAAGCCAGCTGGGGACACCAAGAAGGCGTGGTGGCACAAGAGGTCAGCAGCAGCAGAGTGGTGCCATGCTCATAGGTACAATGTAGGAAGCGATTTAATGACCTAAGCAAGGCAGGAAAGGCGAGTACAGTGACACATTCACTTACATCCTGATGTGCAGATCATCTCAACCCCCTTCACTCTGCCTTCTCAAGCCTACTCATACATAGCAATGCTCACACCAGCTTACCTTGCAGCTACACGCATCCCTCTCTGTCTTATGCACTTCCTCACATCCCCATCTGTCAATCCATCACTGACATCATCCTCGTCCTTATGCAATGTTCCTGAGAGTCACCCTCAACAAATGCTCCCCATCCATCCATTCAACACATGCCATAACTCTCTCATAGGTCTCTTTTTTCCCTCCTCACGGAAGAGAGCACGGAACATGAGGGAGAGGCTGAGGACGCTCTCCACAGATCTCACAGCTAACAAGTGCAGATGAGGAGATGCTGGAAATCAGTGGAGTCTTGGCGTGCCTGGGGGCCTCCCAGCCACCTGGTGATAGAATTATATATCAGACAGCCACATGGCATACAACACTCACACATGTTGTAGCTGGGAGACCCCAACTCCGACGGCCAAAGTGTTCTCCGGCTCATTGCTAGCAGGGAAGTGCGGCTGGGCCATGAGAGGTATGATGCTGAAAGGGGACATGGAAGTGGGGACTCCGCTCAAAGCGCTTCCACTTCTCACCCATTGCCCACCCCCACCCCATCATTATCACACATACTGCCTCTTGTCCCAATGGCAGAGTCTGCTCTTGCACAGGTACAGGTGGAGCAGTCTTTGGCAGATCCCGCAAGGGCTCCAAAACGCTGAGGACGTCAGCCAAGAGTATCTCAGCTGTCAGGGCAGGGATCTGAGCAGCCTGCTACCTCTGGTGAAGCCACAGGGGTTGCACTTTGTAGAAGTGGTAGGAAAAGGAAGAGTAAAAATTTATAGTCACACAAGGGTATGCACATGGGTGAGTTACACATTGTTAGAATGTTAAGTTTCTGTTTCATGTGAGCCACATAAATATTGCTTTGCACCACTTTCACGACTTCGCCATTCTTGGTTGCTGGCTGGCAAGTGGCCTTTTCAGTTGTACGATGATGAATGCGAAGATATGAATTGACGCCGAGCAATGGGGGGCTGTGAAAAGAAGGCTTGGCTGTTTGCAGGACTTCTTTGTGTCAGTGACATTGGGAAGTGGGGGGGGCGGGAGGAAGTGGCTTTTGTATGTGGTTGTTAGATGGGTGCACTGGTGGAACCTAAGTGTGCCTCGCAATAATGAGGGCATCCCGGGCAGCATTAGGCGCTGCTGCTGGTGCATTGCCCGCATCACCTTCCACCTCCTCCTCCTCGGAATTGTCCAAAGAGGCTCTGTGCTCTGCACCTTGTTCCTCCTGCAGGTCCAAACCTTGCTGCTGTGAAATATTGTGCAGAGTGCAGCACAACACGACAATTCTGGAGACCCTGGCTGATGCATACTGCAAAGTGCCTCCAGATCTGTCCAGGCACCTGAAGTGCATCTTCAACATGCCGATGGCTCGTTCGATGACACATCTGGTGGTCATATGGCATTCATTGTATCACTCCTGTGCCTCATTCCTCGAGTTTCTGAGAGGTGTCAACAGCCATGTATCCTTGTCTCCGGGCAGCAAGCCAATAACTCTGATTGTGTCAGCTATGGCTCAGTTGGTAGCACACTCACCTCTGAGTCAGAAGGCTGTGGGTTTAAGTCCCACTCCAGGGACTTGAGCACATAAAGCTAGGCTGATACTCCAGTGCAGTGCTGAGGGAGTGCTGCACCGTCTGAGGTGCCGTCTTTCGGATGCGACGTTAAACCGAGGCCCCGTCAACTTTCTCATGTGGACGTAAAAGATCCCATGGCACTATTTCGAAGAAGAGCAGGGGTGTTATCCCCGGTATCCTGGCCAATATTTATCCCTCAACCAACATAACAAAAACAGATTATCTGGTCATTTTCACATTGCTGTTTGTGGGAGCTTGCTGTGCGCAAACTAGCTGCGTGCAAACTAGCTGCCATGTTTCCCACATTACAACAGTGACTACACTCCAAAAGTACTTTATTAGCTGTAAAGTGCTTTGAGACGTCCGGTGGTTGTGAAAGGTGTTATATAAATGCAAGACTTTCTTTCTTTCTTCCAGGTGCAAAGACGTTTGGGAGGGTGGACTGCCGCAGAATGAAAGCATCATGGCAGCTGCCTGGAAATCTTGCGCACACCTGCACAAATATCTTTTTATGGTTGTACATCAGCTGCACATTGATGGAGTGGAAGCCCTTGAGGTTGATAAACACTCCTGGGTGATCTATGGGTACCTTAACTGCCACGTGTGCAGTCAATGACACCCTGCACATGTGGGAAATCAGCCAGAGCCGCAAACCTGAGCGCCCACAAATTTCAGGATGTTAATCGCTCAATTACAGCAATATTAACGTGGGTTTTGGAATTTACCTTTGGTTCCACGAGTCCTGAAAATGTCTCCAGATGAGCCCTGAAAGGATCCAGAGGCAAAAAAGTTGAGAGCGGTGGTGACTTTGATAGCCACTGGTAAAGCGTGGCCACCAGGTCCAGTTGGCAGCAGATGCTGTTCCAGAAGGCTGCAAATGTCTGCCACCATCTGACACAACCCCGAGACACTGGTGTACCAACATGTCAAGGAAGCTTATCCTCTGCCTATAGACCGTGTGTGACGGGTATGGCCTTCTGCGAGCTGCACCTCACTGATGATCCGCTCTCCTATGGAGCTGCATATCTGTGAGCAGCAGATCTGTGAGCAGCAGGCTGTTGCTGGTGCAGGTGCTGCTGCTCCTGGTGCTGCCGGTGCTGGTCTGGCTGCTGCTGGAGGTCATCTTGGTCCTCATCTGAGGTCCAAAGTAACACAGCGTAAGCGGCACCCATGCTGATATGATAGATCAGAGCTCCAAAGTGTAGATCAGAACTCAGAACCTCCAAAGTGTGTAGTTACTTCCAAAGAGTGTAAAGTAACCTCTCAGCACAAGTCTTCTGAACAAACCCTTTCGCACAAGTAGGTAAGAAAGCAGCTGTGAACACTAAGTACTTATTGGCATATTTCCGTGTCATGATTCAGCCACCTCAACTGTCGCTTTCTTCTCTCGTTGCTTGCACTGGCGACTTCCAGGAAGGCTGGCAAACCCGTGGAACCAAAGATAAACTCCAAAACCCACGTTAATATTGCTGTAACTGAGTGATTAACATCCTGAAATTGACAAACCGCCTCTCCCGAGAGGGTTGCTCGCACACAGCTTAACGTGCTGCAGTTAAATACAGAAGTCGGCAGGCTGGAGCCGGCTTCCGGACGCGTGCGCATTTTTCCAGGGTTTCACCCCCTCCCACCAGCACCCGAACCCACGTGCTCACCCACGTTAAAAAGTGTTAAATATAATTATGCAACTTACTGTTACCAAGGATTGCTCCACAAATTGAGTTAGCATGTGTGGGCGAATAGTAACCATAATATCCTTGAAATCCAAGACTGAAATTCTGCCACTCTTACTTTTATCTCTCTGCATAAAAGCCTGTCTTGCATGTTCCTGCTGCAACTCCTGCAAATTCAGAAAATAAATTTGAATCAAAATGTTTTAAAATTCTGATGCTTATTTTCATTTTATGCATTAACTGAGATAACAACTAGATGCAAATGGAGTCAACTGTAACAAGGACAGATATCTCACCAAACTAGGCCAGACCGCAGCAATATTTGGAGAAACCATACTGGACTATCAACAGTCAATTTCCCTAAACCATGCACTTGACAGTTAACTCTATTCTCCATTTAAGCTGCCGCCTATGAAGGACAGATTCCCAGATGACACCATTGTACAGGATAAAGTCTGATAGACTGATGATTTAAACTTCATCACTGACATTCTGTGCAAATGTCAGTGCAAATATTTAAGACTGACACTGAACAATGATACAACTCATGTTCGTGGCATAAAACATGGAGTGCATGGCTTGAACATTACCAACTCCTCTGGTGCAGCTCCAGTCATAATCTTAGTGAGTTGACTGCACAGTTTCTTCAGTGATTCAGATGGCAGGCTCAGACATTGTACTGACTGCCATCATCAGGTTTTCTGGTGCATACGGTCAGAAATTCGCTCCACATCGGCCCAGAAATTCGGGTCGGGGGCTTCCCGCGGGTGCAAGCCCCCGACCTGCACTTACCTTACGTGTCGGCCGTTGAGCTGTGGGCCCCACGTGGAATTCTGATCCGGGGCCTGGTCCAGCTGCCGGCACGCAGCGCTTGCGTATCCCAGGGGCGCAGTTAGTTCGATGCGTCCCCTGAGATCACGTGGGCCACGGGGAGCCAATCGGAGCAGGGAATGCTCCATTCATAAAATTGACAGGAAGAGCTGTCAAAACTTATAAATACTACGGCCCCAAAACATCACTAAATCTTCAAATAAATTTTTAAAAAATCACACTTTTTAAATAAACTATAAATTACATGAAATAACTATTTTAAACAATAATTTAACTATTTGAATTTTTTTAATTTTATTTCTAACGGGGCTAAAAATAAACTTACCTTGCTTTAAAGTATTTAAAAATAATAAACCTGCGGAAAAAATGTTTTAATTTTAATTAATTCACCACTTACCTTGTAAAAAGCAGGCCTTACGCCTGCTTTTTAAATGTGTAACTTCTGCAGACTTACCCTCCCAGGAAAACCTGTAAAAAAAAACGAAGTTCGATGTGCACGCGCAGCCTCTCCTGCGCACACGTTCAAACTCTGAACCCCTTCGTTCAGGGGAACGGAAGTGCCGGTTTCCCGCACATGCGCAGTGCATGCAGGAAACCGGCACTTCCATTGGGCCTACGGGTGGGTACCCCGTGCGTACTCACCCGTGGAGACCCGAATTTCTGGGCCATTATAACAGTAAGAGGGCAGTCAGAAAAGACGTACAAGATGGTAATAGACCATAAACTGATGAACATCGGATACTTAATATTCTAAATTATATATATATAAATAAAAAATCAACACCCTCCATAATTTAATAATAATCCATATGAGGGAACTAAAAGGGCTCCAACCAATTAAAGCTTCAGCAACGGATGTTTATTTTGGGGTACTAAGGGAGACAAGGATGAGTTTTTTGAATTCTTAATGAAAACAATGGGAAGTTGTTAGGAAAGTGATGTGTGTGTGTGTGGTGGTGGGGGGGGGGGGGGGGCGGGAGAGAGAAGTGCACCAAATATTTAGAATGAAATCCTACTGTTTCTGATTTACACTGGATTTTGGATTCAGAAGCTTAAAGTAAATTGGTCAAATGTGCATATGATGCCAACTAGTTGAATGTGGGGAGGCAGTTTAGGAGCTTTAAAAAGATTTCTGATAAAATATGCAAGTGGACGGCAGCTGTAATTTAATACTAACAAAACTGTACAGAGAATGAAAAAAACAGGCAGCATAAATACACCATACAGGTTATCAAAATAGCTATGGCTGAAGTTGAAAGAGATCCCCTGGCTTTAATAGACTCGGTGCTCAACATGTCCAAAATCACTAAAAAGCAACAACCAAAAGAGCAAATTGAATATTGAACCACATAACCAAAGCAGTAAGCTGCAAGTAGGAGAAAGTCATTCTTAAAATGTAAATGCTCTGGTCAGACCATAACTCAAGTATTGTGTCAAGTTCTGCTCACAGAGATACACGGGAGATATTCACGCCCTGGAGGCAATGTGAAGAAGAGCCATAAAACTGATCCCTAGCAACGGAGGCCTGAGTTATGTAAACAAGGACTGGAGAATCCTGGGCTTTAAGCCTTGAGAGGAGACGACCGAGAGATGTAATGGAAGTATGCAAGATAAAGTGATAAATCTGAACCATTACTTTCAAATTAAACCACGTAGGACAAATTTCCAACAAATAAAAGACAAATTTAGGACTGATATCTGGAAGTTATTCACAGACAGTGATCAAAACATGGAATGAACTTCCTGGTAGGGTACGATAGCAAAATACTGCAGATGCTGGAAATCCGAAATAACAACAGAAAATGCTGGAAAAACTCAGCAGGCCAGGCAACATCCGTGGAGAGAAAACAGAGTCAATGTTTCGGGTGGAAACCCTTTGTCAAGACTAAAGAAGCACAGGAAATGAAATAGATTAAGAGGCCAGGCTGGGAGAGAACAAAAGAGAAGAGACATTAAGAGGTATTCAAAACGAGATGAGATGGTGATAGGACTAGTGGAGACAAAAGACGGCTCTAGATTAGGTGTGAAATAATGTGCTGGCAGAATGGGAGACAGCAAAAAAAGAAAGGGGGGGGGAAATGGCCTTCCCCCCCCCTTCCTTTTTTTTCTCTCTCCCACATGGCAGCTGTCTCCCATTCTGCCAGCACATTTCACACCTAATCTAGGGCCGTCTTTTGTCTCCACTAGTCCTATCACCATCTCATCTTGCTTTGAATACCTCTTAATGTCTCTTCTCTTTTGTTGTCTCCCAGCCTGGCCTCTTAATCTATTTCATTTCCTGTGCTGCTTTAGTCTTGACAAAGGGTTTCAACCCGAAACGGTGACTCTATTTTCTCTCCACGGATGTTGCCTGGCCTGCTGAGTTTTTCCAGCATTTTCTGTTGTTATTCCTGGTAGGGTAATTGAGGTAAAAATCCTGAAAACACTTTAATACTTGCGTGTTGTGTTGAGGGCAGGGGGGAAAAAAAAGAATTATACGATATTTCTGAATGAATGAGCTAAAATGCTGCAAATGGGTTTCTGTGTCCATATCTATTTTATGACACCAGGAACACAAGTGGATTTTCGTCTATGACCTGTACGACAAGACTACAATATTCGGTCGCGGAACAGATATTAGATTTGCTGAACATCAAAGTTACCAAAGATGGTGAACAGCTCCGAGCTTTGAGGATTCACAATCTATCTTCATTACTTGTTTTCTCAGCAAAGATCAATTAATGATTACCAAATAAAGTAGCTAATTGTAATTAGAAATAGTTCAAGACCCTTATAATGTTGTTCACCTGCTTCTACATCACAGTTCTCTAAGTTATTGACTCAAATGTTGAAGATAATAGACTTTTTATGTGTCCACTGTACAACGCTGCCCCTTAGGAGTCAGTTTTGTGGCTCATAGAAATATAGAAGATAGGAGCAGGGGTAGGCCATTCGGCCCCTCAAGCCTATTCCGCCATTTAATGAGATCATGGCTGATCATCCAAATTCAGTACCCTGTCCCTGCTTTCTCCCCATATCCCTTGATCCCTTTAGCCTTAAGAAATATATCTAACTCCTTCTTGAATATATTTAATGAATTGGCCTCAACTGCCTTCTGTGGTAGAGAATTCCCACAGGTTCACCACTCTCTGGATGAAGAAATTCCTCCTCCTCTCAGTCCTAAATGGCTTACCCCCTATCCTTAGACTGTGACCCCTGGTTCTGGACTCCCCGCCATCGGGAAAATCCTTCCTGCATCTAGTCTGTCTAGTCCTGTTAGAATTTTATAAGTTTCAATGAGATCCCCACTCATTCTTCTAAACTCGAGCGAGTACAAGCCCAATCGACCCAAACTCTCTTCATATGTCATTCCTGCATCCCAGGTATCAGTCTAGTGAATCTTCACTGCACTCCCTCCATGGCAAGAACATCCTTCCTCAGATAAGGCGACCAAAACTGCACACAATACTCAAGGTGTGGTCTCACCAAGGCCCTGTACAACTGCAGCAAGACATCCTTGCTCCTGTACTCGAATCCTCTCGCTATGAAGGCCAACATACCATTTACCTTCTTAACCGCCTGCTGCACCTGCATGCTTACCTTCAGCGACTGGTGCACAAGGACACCCAGGTCTCGTTGCACTTCCCTTTTTCCCAATCTATTGCCATTCAGATAATAATATGCCTTCCTGTTTTTGCCACCAAAGTGGATAACCTCACATTTATCCACATTATACTGCATCTGCCTTATCACCCAACCTGTCCAAATCATACTGGAGTTTCTCGGCATCCTCTTCACAGCACACACGTCCACCCAGCTTTGTGTCGTCTGCAAACTTGGAGATATTACATCTAGTTCCCTCGTCTAGATCATCATTAATATATATTGTGAATAACTGGGGTCCTAGCGCCGATCCCTGCGGTACCCCACTAGTCACTGCCTGCCACTCGGAAAAGACCCGTTTATTCCAACTCTTTGCTTCCTGTCTGCCAACCAGTTCTCTATCTAAGTAAGTACCTTATCCCCAATCCCATGTGCTTTAAATTTGCAGGCTAATCTCTTATGCGGGACCTTATCGAAAGCCTTCTGAAAGTCCAAATACACCACATCCACTGGTTCTCCCTTATCTATTCTACCAGTTACATCCTCATCTCTGTACCAGCTCCAGGGCTTGAATGTCTCCCTTGTGTCTCAGTAATCAGAGATGGACACAGTATTCAAGCTATGATCTGACCAGAGCATGCACAATTTAAGCATGACTTTCTTTAATTTGCAGTCTACTGCTTTGACCAAGTGGTTCAAAATTCTATTTACTTTCCTGGCCGTTGTTTTGCAGTGATTTCATTGCCACTCATCTTTCAAATAGGGAGCTAACCACTTGGTAGATAATTGTCTCATAATAAACAGATCATTCACCACTTTTGATAACATCCATCTAGTCATTGAGGAATGCAAGAATTGAGATAGGGCATTCTACACAACTGCAAACATTCCCATTTAAGATCCACTGACTGGGGATATTAAAATATCTCAGAAATGCAAAGTTATAAAATACAAAAATAACGCAGTCATCTTCTAGAGTAAATGGAATTTTTTTGGTGATTTTATTGATCACTAAAATCACACAGTGTGACAACACCATGTTTAGTAACTAAAAGTAAAATAGAACATTTGCCTATTCAGAAATCCTTAAGTTTCATAGAAATTCAGTGAAACTACAAATCTATCAGAGTAAAGTAGACCCTCTATATAAAGCCATCATTAATTATTTCATATTGTTCTTTTAATTGTGGATTGCAGGAACTAGTATCCTTGAGCCGATTCTCAGCATTTGTGCTTTTAGATCAGTTTTCTGTAGCCCAGGACCAGACTCGGTGAAACAGGTAAAACTGGATCTATAAGTCTACCACTGGCCTGTGAAAAAACAGATCTATAAGCATCAGATGACATCGTTTCAGAATCCAAGTAAGAATTTAAAAAAAAACTGTTGGGTACAGAGAGGAAGCACATTTTATAGAGAAAGTGCTTTACATAGTTTCTCTATTAATGAGGAAATAATAAAACATTCACATTATATCAGCGCACATTATGACAATAGTCTATGAGTAGTAAAAATGGGGGATTAAAACATTTCTTGATTAGAATACATTCTCCTCTAGAAACCAGTTGAATCAAATTTTTATGGTTTACATTATACAATTTTAAATTTAGCCACACAAGAGTTTCCAAATTCTAACCCAAGTGACAAAAGACACGAGAGGAAAGTACTGAAGCATACCTAAGTACAATACAAAGATATTACAGCCAATTTCTCTCTCTTTACCTCCCCAATTTTAGGATGGGAATTAGTCCCACCCAATTGTGGGACTAATTTTAATGGGACTGAAAGCCTGAACCTGATGGATGCATTGGTTGTCATTTTCCAAAATTCCATAGATTCTAGAACGGTTCCCGTGGATTGGAAGGTAGCATATATAACCTCACTATTTAAGAAAGGAGGGAAGAGAGAAAATGGGGAACTACAGACCAGTTAGCCTGACAACAGTAGTAGGGAAAATGCTAGAATCTATTATTAAGGACATGGTAACAGGGCATTTAGAAAATAATAATAGGATTGGGCAGAGTCAACATGGATTTATGAAAGGGAAATCATGTTTGACGAATCTGTTAAGAGTTTTTAGAGATTGTGGCCCCGATTTTCCCAAAGGTGCGGGGAATTGTCGGGTTCCCCGAATGTCGGGTTCCGACCCGAATCTAAATTGGTCAGCCAGCTGCACGCAATTTTCCCTCAATTGGCCAATTTATTTCCAGCGTGTGGGCACCCTTGCTAATTGTCCATTTCCAGTCAGAAAGCCCCACACTATGATGTCATCATTCGTGGTGCTTTTAAAGTGTCCAGCAAGCTTTTCAACCTCTGCAGGCTTCCCAACCAGTCTTGCAGAATGGCACAGGAGCCTGCAGCAGCTGTTGCCAGCGGCAGAGGCCGAGCTGCCGCCAAATTTGATGAGACGTCACTCCAGACATTGGTGGATGGGGTAAGGGCCCACAGGGAGGTCCTCTTCCCTAGCTCAGGGAGGAAGAGGCCTCCCAAAGAGACCAGGGCTGCATGGATGGAGGTTGCTGCAGAGGTCAACTCTCAGGGAGTCACCCGATGGACCTGGATATAGTGCAGGAAGCGCTTCCATGACCTTCACCGTACAGGAAAAGTATGAAATTTCCATCACCCTCAACCTGATCCCCATTGCCTTTCCCCAACAGCACTCAGCTTCAGCAATCTCTTCCTCCACATCCCACTTCACAGTCACATCCATGCACCCTTACCCATTCCCTCTCTCTCTATGCTCACATTCACATAACTATTCCACCATGCAGCCCTCACACTGCCTCTCACTCTGATGCTTGGAACACAACTGACAACACACAGGGAGGGCCCTTGGTCTTGCAGCCTCACACCATCTTTGTTTCCTTCTAAGTATCTATGCTATGCAATCTCTACTCACTCCTGCACTCTCACTCAAACTCCACTTGTCTCCCTCATTGCAGGAAAAGAGAGCTCACAATAGGAGAGAGCATGCGAGGACTGGAGGAGGACCACCCTCAATCGCCCACCTGAGCCCCTGGGAGGAAGCAGTGATGGAGATTGCTGGGGCTGACGTGCCTGTGGAAGCTGGGGCAGGAGAGACAGGAGCAAGCCCGCAAGCTGATGACAGAATAGTTTCCCATCTCTTTCATTGACATAGCATGAGTCGCTGATATGATTCTGAAGCTACATCATTTGGACTTATGAGCATATGCCAAATCCAATGTGGAAGTAGCCTTGGCATCACATCTCTAACTCTTTCCTTTACTCCCTCACAGGACCATCCGGAGCCCCCGTCCCCACTGCCGAGGAGGAAGAGGCTTTGCATCCAGGCTCCTCAGAGGAAGCTCCAGCCTCTGAGGGCGCAGCGTCAGCAGAAGTAAGCGCACCCAGCACCAGTGCAGACACTCACACCTTGGGGGGGCCTTCGGGACATAGAGTAGTGTTGTCACCTGGTGTTTCACAGCTCACAAGTGAGCATCAGCAGATTGTGAAGACAGAGACAGCAGTGGAGCGTCCTCGTCGGAGGGCACAGGCCTCTGCCAGCTCAGCTGAGCTGCATATCGACCCTATGTCTCTGGGTCCATCCGCAAGAGAGGAGGTGATGGATCCCCATGCACAGATGGGGGAGTCTCTGGCAGGTTTTGTCTCCAGGGTCGCTGCGAGTGTGGAGCGAATGGAGGAGTCCATGGCGAGCATGAGCACAGCCTTATTGGAGTCATTGGTGCATGAAAGCATCACCACGGAAAAGGTGGCTACCTCCGTGGTAAGGCTGGCTACCGCGGAGAGGAGGGCTGCGGCCGAGGAGAGGAGGGCTGCGGCCGAGGAGAGGAGGGCTGCAGCCGAGGAGAGGAGGGCTACGGCCATGGAGGAGCTTAGTCGCCAGGGTATCGAAAACATGGTGAGTGCTAAGAATAGAATGACATCTCTTGAGGAGCGATGGGCATCTATTGAGCACCGAAACCAGACCTTCATGGAAGTCCCTCTGAGCAGGACTTCCAGTGCAGAGACGGGTCCCCATGGCCCCCCTGATGTGCAGCAAGGTGCTCTCCAGCCACTTGCAGGCGCTGAGGGGGAGCTGACCCATGAGAGGGAGGTTGTTGGCACACCTCAAGGAAGTGGGGGCTCCTCTCCATGCGTTCTCACTTCCATGCCACTTCAGAGCCCTCGGTCAGAGCCCCGCCGGAGTCCACACCCAAGTGAGATAGGAGTTTTAACCCCTGCACAGCCACAGGAGCAGCAGACTGCTGGCGAGCCCTCACAGGCTCGCCACCCCAGAGGACGCCCGCCAAAGGTGTCGAGACAGGAGCAGCAGCAAAGTGAGCAAGGGGCCTCCACATCTGCTGAAGCCACAGGAGTACCACTACGTAGGAGCATGCGTAAGAGAAAAATAAAGCACCACTAATCACAAGGGTAGTCACTTGGGTGAGAAGTCTTGTATATAGTTTTAATGCCATCACTTTGTTGTACATAAAAAATCTGGTGGCAACTGCTGGAGTTGTGGCGTCTGTCATTTGGCAAATGGGGATTTCACATTGAGGCCTTAGGATTACTTGCAGATGTCAGCATGCTGGTCCAATAGGTAGAAATGCGCAGGGATGGGCCACTGTCCATGGTCAGTTAAGAAGCAGCGAGGCTAGTGTTTGAGGTACCAAGCTACACAAATCTGGCCAGGATGAGTGTGTTCCTTGCATTCTGCCCAGCAATGTTCTCGTGCACTGGTGCTGCTGGTTGACGGGCCTCTGCAGGATGCTCATTATCGTCCTCCTCCTCCTCAGCATCATCCTCATCCGAGGCGGCTCTGTGAGGAGCCTCTTGGTCCTGCGGAATCGGCAAGCCACGACACTGTGCCATGTTGTGAAGCACACAGCATACCACAACGATTTTGGAGACCCTGGCTGATGAGTACTGTAGGGCTCCACCTGATCTATTGAGGCATCTGAAGCGCATCTTTAGCAATCCGATGGCTTGCTCGATAATGCATCTGGTGGAAATGTGGCTGGAGTTGTAGCGCTCCTCAGTTTTGTTAGCTGGTCTCCTCACCGGCGTCATTAGCCAACTCCGCAGGGGATATCCCGTGTCTCCAAGTAGCCATCCCTGAAGTTAGTTTGGTGGACTGAATAGCGGAGGCACAGTAGACTGGCGCAGTATGAGGGAGTCATGGCAGCTGCCAGGGTACTTGGCACAAACATGCAAAATCTCCTTCTTGTGGTCACACACCAGCTGAATGTTAAGGGAGTGGAAGGCCTTGCGGTTGACAAAAACTCCTGGATTGCGATGGGGTGCCCTAAGGGCCACATGTGTGCAGTCAATGACGCCCTGCACCCTTGGAAAGTCTGCCAGCTGAGCTAATCCACGCGCTCGCGCCCTCACACTTGCGCGATCCCGGGTGAAATGGATGTGATTGTGTGCGAGGGCAAAGAGGCCATCGGTGACCTGTTTGATGCAAGTGTGTGCGGGCGCCTGGGAGATGCCGCTGATGTCTGCTGCTGATCCCTGGAAGGAGCCTGAGGCATAAAAGTTGAGTGCGGTGGTGACTTTGATGGCCACTGGTAAGGAGTGTCGACCTGGTGCTCTGGGCTCCAGGTCTTGCTGTAGCATTGCGCAGATGTCAGTCACTATCTCTCGCGAAAGTCGGATCCGCCTTTGGCACTGCTGCTCAGTCATGTTGAGGTAGCTCACCCTGTGTCTGTAGACCCTGTTTGGGGGGTATCTCCTGCACCGACGGCCTTCCATGCGCTGGCCCCTTCTGGCCTGTGCTGCCTCAGGTGGCTGAGCCGCAGCCTGTCACTCCTGCTGGTGCTGCTGTTGTTGCTGGGTCTGCTGTTGTTGCTGGATCTGCTGCAGCCTCCTCTGCTGTTGGAGATCCTCTAATGCCAAGAAGGGAAGGAACAAAAGGCCTCCCATGTTTCTGGCAGATGCCTCCGTTGAGGAGGCGCTGAGTTAGGGTGCTGAGAGGGGCTTCCCAGGAGCTCACACTGGAGAAGTGTAAGAAGTCACACAACACCAGGTTATAGTCCAACAGCTTTATTTGAAATCACAAGCTTTCGGAGCGCTGCTCCTTCTTCAGGTGAAGTGGAGAAATGCATAAAGACACAGCTTATATAGTCAGAGAATCATGTCAGATGTTTACAGGTAACCTTTCCAACTGCCATTTATCGCACCTCGGCAGAGAGATAATCACAGCAGTCAAAGGTGTGAATGGTGTCCAAACAGGTCAGTCAGGGAAACATTACATCAAAGAACAACGAGGTGGGGTCACAAGGGGTCAAATATTGCAGATGCTGGGGTCTGTATGAAAAACAAAAAAACAGACAAAAAACATTTTTTTTTTTTTGGCTGGAAATCACAGCAAATCACACTGGAGAAGTGTGTGAGGCTCCAACCTTCCACAGCTGTGCCTAAGCCTTCAACAAGTTGCCCCAAGCCTTCAGCAACAAGGTCCTGCAGCCTGCAAATGCTGGCTGATTAAATCTCTTCATTCCTGATTGACCTGCAGCTGAAAGCAAGCAAGCCGACATTGTTCACGCCAGGTTTCATCAGCGGTGTTCCCACCAGGCGTCGTTTACGTGGGGAAAGGCTGAAAATTCCAAGGGCCCCTGAAAATAGGATTAAACATGCCAATTATTGATCATTAGGCTCCCGCCGACCAGTCCCGCCGGCTGTGGGCGGGACTGATTCGGGTCGCGCTGAAACAAGGGGGCGAAAGTCGGGCGGGACGGGGAATCGGGCGGGGGGGGGGGTCGCGACCCCCTATTTCTGCAATTTTCAGCCCCCGCCCACCTGAAACCCCGCCCAACGGCTCCAGGAAAATCGGGGCCTGTAACTAGCAGAATAGGTAAGGGGGAACCAGTGGATATGGTGTATTTGGATTTTCAGAAGGCATTCGAGAAAGTGCCACACAAGAGGTTATTAAGCAAAATTAGGGCTCATGGGATTGGGGGTAATATACTACAGGAAACGTTGTGCTATCCGGAGGTTGAATGTCTGGCAACTTCGATCTAACGGCAGAAATCACCAGCCATTTTGGTTAGGTTTTTTTTCTTCTCCTAGCATTCTTTTCACAGGCAGGCTCTGGAAAGCGTCTTTGTAGCTTAGCAACAGCTTCAGAGACGCTTCCAAGCTACTGGGCCGAGTGTTTACAAGCTGTTGCTGAGCAACAGTGTTTGTGGTCAGATACGGCAGGCTCTAGAAAGCGTCTCTGTATCTTAGCAACAGCTTCAGAGACGCTTCCAAACCACGGGCCGAGTGCTGACAAGCTGTTGCTGAGCAACAGTCTTTGTTGTCAGATACGGAGATGAAAAGCTCCTATCTGATAACATTGACGCTGGTCTATCCGGAAGTTCTGAGGCAACGGCAGTAGCTCGGTCCCGTGGGTGCCGGATAGCACAAAGTTTCCTGTAGCATGGATTGAGGATTGGTTAACGGACAAAAAAAAGAGTAGGAATAAACGGGTCATTTTTGGGTTGGCAGGCTGTAACTAGTGGGCTACCGCAACGATCAGTGCTTGGGCCTCAGCTATTCGCAATCTATATCAATGATTTGGATGAGGGGACCAAATGTAATATATCCAAGTTTGCTGCTGATGATACAAAGCTGGGTGGGAATGTAAGTTGTGAGGAGGATTCAAGGAGGCTTCAAGGGTACATAGATAGGCTAAGTGAGTGGGCAAGAACATGGCAATGGAATATAATGTGGAGAAATGTGAAGTTATCCACTTTGGTAGGAAAAATAAAAAAGCAGAGTATTTTTTCAATGGTGAGAGATTGGGAAATGTTGGAGTGCAGAAGGACCTGGGTGTCCTTGTACACGAATCACTGAAAGTTAACATGCAGGTACAGCAAGCAATTAGGAAAGCAAATGGTATGTTGGCCTTTATTACATGAGGATTTGAGTATAAGAGTAAAGACATCTTACTGCAATTATATAGGGCCCTGGTGAGACCACACCTGGAGTATTGTGTACAGTTTTGGCCTCCTTACCTAAGGAAGGATATACTTGCCATAGAGGGAGTGCAACGAAGGTTCACCAGACTGGTTCCTGGGATGGGGGGATTGTCCTATGAGGAGAGATTGAGTAAACTAGGCCTATATTCTCTAGAGTTTAGAAGAATGAGGGGTGATCTCATTGAAACATACAAAATTCTTACAGGCTTGACAATAAACTCCCAAAAAACCAAAGTCCTTGTGTTCCAGCAAAGATCCAGACATCAGGGACCCAGAATAAATTTCACACTAGGAACAACTAAAATTGAGCAAACCACTAACTACACATACTTGGGCTTAAAAATCAGTTCTACGGGAAATTTTCATCTGGCTGTGAATGAACTGAAAGAGAAAGCAAGAAGGGCTTTCTATGCCATTAAAAAATCAATCCAAATAGAAATCCCAATTAGCATTTGGCTCAAAATTTTTAAATCAGTAACTGAACCAATTGCACTCTATGGCAGTGAGGTGTGGGGACCGCTAACACAACAAGAATTTGCAAAATGGGACAAACACCCAATTGAGATCCTACATGCAGAATTCTGTAAAAGTATCCTCCGAACTCAAAGGAAAACCGTAAACAATGCATGCAGGGCAGAACTAGGCCAATATCCATTAATAATTACTATCCAAAAAAGAGCCACCAAATTTTGGAAACACCTAAAAATGAGCAACCCCCACTGCTATCATTACGAAGCCCTGAAATGCCAAGAGAGGATCATAAAGAAGAATACCCTCAATCAACTAGTCCTGGGACTCAGTGAAGTAACTACTAACACTACTAACAATAACCAGTCCCAGGACAGTGACATCGTAGCACAGAGAATTCGACCCAACACAATTGTCACTAAGCAAAAGGAAAAATATCTGTCATATTGGGCAGAAACAACAAAAACCCAAAACAAACTCAATTGCTACTTGGCCCTAAACAGACAATACAACATGGCTGAATACTTGACCATGGTAAAGGATAGCAAACTGAGAAAAACCTTGACAATGTACAGACTTAGTGAACATAGCCTGGCCATCGAAAAAGGCAGACACAGGCAGACCCGGCTGCCAAGAGAGGACAGGATATGCTCTCACTGCAGTCAGGGAGTGGTGGAGACAGAGATGCACTTCCTCACAGCTTGTGGAAAATATCAGGGCATAAGGGAGAATTTCTACCCAAAGTTCACAAAAATATGCCCTGAATTCAGAAATTTGAATGATGACCAAAAACTCCCATACCTACTAGGGGAACAGAGAAATTGTGTAACCCTAGCAGCACACTATGTTACAGCTTGCCATAAACAGAGGGACAACCATTAAATCTAAGAAAAGAGTATATACAAATTATATGAATGTATATTTATACACTCAGGGATATATCTGTTTATACACTGTATGGATAGATCTGCGTTTATGTGTTCAACCATAAATGTTTTTCGATGCTTTGGCAACATAAGATGTACCTTGTCATGCCAATAAAGCGATTTGAATTTGAACTTGAAATTTGAGCATGTTTCCCCTGGCTGGGGAGTCTAGAACCAGGGGTCACAGTCTTAGAATAGGGGGTCGGCCATTTAGAACTGAGATGAAGAGAAATTTCTTCACTCAGAGGGTGGTGAATCTTTGGAATTCTCTACCCCAGAGGGCTGTGGAGGCTCAGTCGTTGAGTATTTTCAAGACAGAGATCGATAGATTTTTGAATATTAAGGGAATCAAGGGATATGGGGATAGTTCAGGAAAGTGGAGATGCAGTAGAAGATCAGCCATGATCTTACTGAATGGCGGAGCAGGCTCGAAGGGCCAAATGGCCTACTCCTGCTCCTATTTCTTATGTTCTTATAATTGTCCACCTGCCTAATTTTCTGTGAGGCGAGGGGATTTTTGTGGCATTCCAAACATCTGTTTGAAGCCGGTTGGAGTTTCATCAGCCTATGCAAAGGGGGACAGGGAGGCAGGCCAGGGAGCATTGAAATAGTCAAGTCTAGAGGTAACAAAGGCATGGATGAGGGTTTCAGCAGCAGATGAGCTGAGGAATTGGAGGAGTCGCAAAATGTTATGGAGGTGGAAGTAGGCGGTCTTGGTGATGCTATGGATATGTGGTCGGTAGCTCAGCTCGGGGTCAAATACGACACCAGGGTGGCAAACAGTCTGGTTCAGCCTCAGACTGTTGACAGGGAGAGGGATGGAGTCGGTGGCCAGGGAACGGAGTTTGTGGCAGGCACCGAAGACAATGGCTTTGGTCTTCCCAATATTTAGTTGGAAGAAATTTCAGCTCATTCAGTACTGGATGTCGGACAAGCCGTGAGACAAATCAAAAGCAGTGGAGGGGTCAAAAGAGGTGGTGCTGAGGTAGTGCTGAGTGCTATCAGAGTACATGAGGAACCTAACGTTCTATTTTCAGATGTTGGCGATGAGGGGCAGCATGTAGATGAGACATAGGAGGGGGCCAAGCATAGATCCTTGGGGGACAGCAGAGGCAAAGGGAAGAGAAGCCACTGCAGGTGACTCTCTGGCTACGACTGGATAGATAAGAATGGAACCAGACGAGGGCAGTCCCACCCAGCTGGACGATGAAGGAGAGGTGGTCAACCATGTCAAAAGCTGCAAACAGGTCGAGCAGGATGAGAAAGATAGTTTAGCACGGTCACAGTCACGTAGGATGTCATTTGTGGCTTTAATAAGGGCCGTTTCAGTACTGTGGCAGGGGCGGAAATCTGTTTGGAGGGATTCAAACGTGGAGCTGTGGGGAAGATGGGCACGGATTTTGGAGAGGAAAGGGAGGTTGAATATGGGGCTGTAGTTTGCAAGGACTGAGGGGTCAAGGGTGGGTTTTTGTGGAGAATGGCGATGACGGCAGATTTGAAGGGGAGGGGGACAGTACCTGAGGAGAGGGAACCATTAACAGTATCAGCAAACATGGGGGCCAGGAAGGGAAGTTGGGTGGTCAGCAGTTTGGTGGGAATAGGGTTGAGGGAGCAGGAGGTGGGTCTCATGGACAAGATGAGCTTGGAGAGGGCATGATAGAAGATAGGACAGAAACTAAAGAAAGACGTGAGTTCAGTGCTAGGGAAGAGGGAGACCTTAGGGGAAGTTTGGGGCTAGGGAGAGGGAAGGAAGTGGCAGAGGCAGCTGAAAGAATGGTCGCAATCTTTGTGGAGGAGGCAGAGTTGAGGGGTTTAAGAAGATGGTTTATAGTGGAGAAGAGAAGCCGGGGGGGAGTGGGGGCATTATCTTTGCATTCCAAGATGATTCTGGAATAGTGAGCAGTTTTCGCAGAGGAGAGCAGGTCCAGATAGTGCTTTATGTGGTCCAGCTAGATCTGGCGTTGAATGGTTAAACCATTTGGCCGCCATCGACATTCAAATCTACATTCCTTAGACTTAAAGGAGCGGACATGAGGGCGATACCAGGGGGAATGATCAGAGAGAGTGTAATAGTTTTAGTGGGGACAAGGGCATCAAAGGTGGAGGTGAAGGTGTGACTGAGCAGGTCGCTAGCTGCAGAGATGTTGTGGTGAATGGAGGGCCAAAGGCTGGACAGTTGGGAATCTGAAAGTGCAGTTGTAAGTGACTTGGGGGAAGACACAAAAGGAAGTGGTGTTAGGAGGGGGATGTGGGTGGCGAGGGATACAAGGAAGTGATCCGAGATAGCCTTATCTGGGAGTAGAGGTACCACGTGAGATGGCAAGGTCAAGGGGCTGGCCACAAATATGGTATGGGGAGTTTATATGGAGGAGCGACTTAGGGAGGATAGGAGGACAGTGAACTAAGAGGAGAAAGAGCATGATGAGTTGAGATGAAGGTTGAAATCACCGAGGATGAAAAGTCGCTCGTAACAGAGGCTGAGGGAAGAAAGCAGCGAAGATATCTCGGTGAGAAACTTGGCATGGTACTTGGGTGGGCAGTAGAGAATGAGGATTTTAAATGAGAGGTGAGAGGGGTGGAACAAGGTGGGATGCTCAAAGGAGGAGGCGGTACCAGAGGAGCAAGGTGTGATTTGATGATGAGAGCCAGACCGCAGTGGTTTGGGCGGGGCAAATGGTGGAAGGTATAGCCAGGTGGGGCAGCTTCACTAAGAGGGAAGATGTTGTCATCACCCCTCAGCCAGGTTTCCGTCAAGGCCATGGTGTCAATACAATCATCCACAATAAGCTCGTGGATGGCAAGGGTTTCTTCACAAGTGAACGGACATTCTGGAGGGAGATGCGGAGGGGCAGCGCTGGGAGGGGAGGGTGGGGCGGGAAGGAGGTTGGCAAAATTAGCTTCCAGCGGGCCCACTGGGTGGGAACGACGGTGAGAGAGTAGGATGGGGCAGTTAGGAGGCAGCGACAAGTGCCTTGATGGGCCCTTCAGTGGATGCCATAGAGACACAGAGGAAAGCTGTAGGCTTATCTAAGAGGGAGTCAAGCCCAGGACATCAGCAAGAGAGTAGGAAGGTCGAGGAGTGCTGAAGGGTTGGGTTAGTGATTTGGAGGGCAGAGTACCTGAGAGGGGAAATATGGTGGAAGATATAGTTAGGCACAATGTGTACAACATACGGAAGTTGTAGTTTTCATTTCTCTCCAATGGAACTAAAAAAGTGTACCATGGCAACCCTCACTGCATGACAATCAGATAGAAAATTTAAAATTGACAAGAGATATGAGCGCTGGACGAAAAAAAACGAAAATAATAATTTAATGTTTTTCACAGTACTTTATACAGTTTAGCCTGTTAAATAAAATTTCTGTTCTAGAAGTGCTGTTTGCAATGAGTTATTTATCTGTCCCAGAGGTAGTCTGATTGTGTTGGGGGTGAAGGAGATGTTTATAAAGTTCATTGGTGCTGACCTGACTTGAGTCACTCTGGCTTGAAGCATGGTGAATATGCAAGATGGTCATTGGGAAAAATCTTCCCAAGCAGTGATACACTGACAGTTACAGCAAGAATGACAAATCCATAGTGGGAAATGGGGGGAAGGAAAACCTCTTGTTCATAATCATGCAATTATCTGTGAACAACAGTTCTGGGAGGAAAGAGGAAATAACAAATATAAATATTTACAAAACATACAAAACTGAAGGGCAGGAAGAAACCAGCTGGTCCATCAAGCCTACCCACACCACGATGGCTGGACCATTATGGCTAAATACTTCTTCCACCCCCCCCCCCCCCCGCATCTTAAGCAATTACTGCAAATTCACTATGGGAGGTACAGTTAAAAAAAAATCATGCAGTAAATAACTGAAAATAAGAGTTTATGGGGAAGGAAGGAAAATAAAGTCACTTTCACCTTTAGCAAGTTTTACAAAGTGGTAGGTAAATAGTATAAACGTTATTCGGTACCTGTATCTCTCAGTATAGTAATACAAGTAATATTTTTATCTTGCACAACCTCAGTAAATTGGGTTTGTTATTGCAAAATGCTTTTGCATTTAGGCTGCTGAGACTAAAGGAAACATTAGAAATGTTGTTCTGGGTCACAGGCTAACCATGAGCTACAACATGGGAGATCTACTAGTAACAAATAACATTTAAAAGGAAAATAATATTTCTCTAAGTAATCACTTTTCACCAAAATAAAAGCATATTTGTAAAAAAAAAGTGCTTATACAATGCTAATGTAAGTGGTCTATAGCCCAGCATATATTCTGTTCTGCACTAAGTCTGGCATAGCAGACCAAGTAAATTCACAACAGAGATGTTATATAATCATCCACACAAATATATATTACAGGCAAGTTACTTTAGAATGGTCTACAATAAAAGCAATATGCCATCTTGTTTGTTTAAGGCATTGGGTGAGTGCTCATTATTGATACCAACAGCAATACTGATTTATAGAGCAGAACGTTTTGTAAATAGTAGCTAGGAATCTCTTTGGGAGGGAATTAAAAACACAACTTTCATGGGCTCAGTAGGTGGCTTTGCAATAATGATGCAGTAGAAATACAAAAAATGAGAGAGAAAATATCTTGCTCAACAATTCTATGTTGTGGCTTAAGTTACCACAGGGTTGGTATGCTAGTTGTGAATCATTTTGTAACTGTGACTTAAAGCAGGACAAAAAATCTTAGGAGCAAAATGCTGTGCGTTGCTAAACATTACATGAAAAGCATTAAAACAAACCATCTGGTCCAGGTTAACTGTAATATAAAGACTATTCACATTTCTTGAATACAAGAAAAAAATTGGCATCCACAGGGGTCTCCTGCTGCCTTAGGTCTCAGGTCTAGACATCACATTAACAATATGACTCATGTAAAAGGGCTGAAAACCAATGACCACATACCGCAGGTATAAAATAATTTAAACTGCCCGTTGATAAAAATTAATTTAGGAAGAAAATATATGTAATAAAGTACTTTTTAAAAAGTATTTTTAACTATTTTCTCTATATGGTTACAAAGCCTATTTATGGGATTCATTTTAAGATGAATTAATTATATCTGCTAAACAAAATATAAGTTACTCTGAAGCTGCATTTACTACACCACAGTAACAATGAAAATTTTTTTTCCAACTAGCTCCAGTAATTTTAACTAAAGCCAACACAAGAATTATACAGTGAAATCTGCATTAAAGAGGACTAGAAGTGGCCACCATCCTATTTAATCTCAGTCCCGTCCAGAAGATACATACACTTTATGGTTAACAAGTCTATTTTGTACAAAACAGTGTCCAGCTGTTCAACAGCACTGCCTATGACACTTTCTCCATTAAATACAACCTATTTATGGCAAATGCACCCTATGCTGTTGTGGAATTACATCACTGGAAGTATTATCTGCATTTGGATATTAATCATATGACCTGAGAAAATATAGTAAAATTCAAGGCCTGAGGGCTTGTAAACAGCTGCAGATGCACAAGTATACATTTTTTTTTGCAGAAATATTGATTGTTAGTGATATTATCGTAGGTGGGCAGGAAACTATAGGGTAGCGCTTTACTTTTTTGTACACAATCGCTATGGGAAAATTGGCTGCTCGTCGTCTTTCCCATTCTTTCTGTAACTCCGTTTCACCCCCTCCCGAGAATGGGAAAATTAATATAAAATTGGGGGTTAGGACAGTTAAGAACATAATATGCTGAATTATTCTGCACTGCTCACAAAATACTTTTTCTTTCTGTTTGTACATTTCCTTACACTTCTCTGAGTTGGAATCTACCCAGTCTGATTGGCTGAGATTCTCTTGTCCAGTAGCTGTATGTGTCTTTCTTAAAGACAAGTTTAGATGCTGATTGGCACAGACCTGCAGTACAAGAGTTTTATAATTTACCACAAATGAGGAGAGATTGTGTCGATTGGGCTTATACTCACTGGAGTTTAGAAGATTGAGAGGGGATCTCATCGAAACCTATAAAATTCTGTCAGGTCTGGACAGACTAGATGCAGGAAGGATGTTTCTGATGGCCGGGGAGTCCAGAACCAGGGGTCATAGTCTAAGGATAAGGGGTAAGCCATTTAGGACTGAAATGAGGAGGAATTTCTTCACCCAGAGAGTGGTGAACCTGTGGAATTCTCTGCCACAGAGGGCAGTGGAGGCCAGTTCATTAAATATATTCAAGAAAGAGTTGGATATATTTCTTGAGGCTAAAGGGATCAAGGGATATGGGGAGAAGGCAGGGACAGGGTACTGAATTTGGATGATCAGCCATGATCTCATTGAATGGTGGAGCAGGCTCGAAGGGCCGAATGGCCTACTCCTGCTCCTATCTTCTATGTTTCTATGTTTCTAAGGCCAAAAGGATAGCTGGAAAAAGTTAACACATTATAAGAAGCGTTCTTGAATTGAGGCACAATTTAGAGGCTGTTGAGACAGCATTACCCCGCAACTGGTCAAGCTACACCTGACATTAACACAAGTTCCCTGAAATTGCAAAGCACTTGAATTCCCAGCGCTAACCTCTATTGCCTCCTTAGCACATAAAAAATCTAAGAGACTAAGGCCCAGAAATTCGGGTGGTTTGCGGCACCCATTGCACCATGAATTGGCGAATAAACGGCAGCTGGCGCTCTTCCGCCAGCTGGTGGTGGGTCCCGCGGCAGCTGTCATTTTCAGCAGGTCGGCAGTGCTGCCATTGCCTGCTATCGGCGAGAGTATTTTAATGAACTGGAGCGTGACGTCAATCGGCCACGTTGACGCCAGCTCATCCACTTTGGAGTTCTCCACTCGCGTTGCCACCTGTGCTAAATCACGCCGATATTTGCTGCCGCTAAAAGGTCTTTCAGCAGCGTTAACAGCCATAAGGAGTCTGGCAGGACTTATGAGGATGAACGCCGGAACTTCAAACACCTCCTTTGCCAACGTTCTTCTTTTAAACTTTAATTTATTGCCCATCAGTTGCGGGGGCGGCGGGGGTTGCATTTTCTGGCAGCTTTCCGGAAGGCCTAGTGTTTGTGGGTCAGTAAATAATTTCACTACTCAACAAAAACACAGCCATTTCCTATCAATACGCGACCCAACAACTGAACCTAAACAGTAGTTGTTGTTCAACATCCGCAAAAAACACTCGCAGTGAAATTCACATCCACTTTCATTGCTGCAGCTCTTGGTAATTAAATGTTATTCCATTTATTGATATATAGGTCAATAGTATAATTCCATTTGCCTAAACCGAAAGCCAAACATGATCACAATAAATTTGCTACCTGTGGTGGTGGATTCAGA
This sequence comes from Somniosus microcephalus, assembly GCF_052327205.1. Classification (NCBI taxonomy): domain Eukaryota; kingdom Metazoa; phylum Chordata; class Chondrichthyes; order Squaliformes; family Somniosidae; genus Somniosus; species Somniosus microcephalus. The sequence goes on along the minus strand of NC_140991.1, from coordinate 144,940,635 downwards.
CTGCATTATATGACAAGAGTCAAAATGGATTTCAGATGGATAGACCTATATAATCAACGGGCACAGAAGAATAACTAAACTTAATGATGAGACTCTACCAGACGTGTTCCCAGATTAGATACTTATACAAGTATTTTTCATAAACCCTTTAATAAATGAGCGGACACCACAGGATTCACTGTTGGGAACTACATTTACAGTCATGCATCTCTCAGTCTTTGCAACACAACAGGGAATATAGACATTTCAGTTACTCGCTTATTATATAGAGAAATATATGTAATGAGCCAGCATTATATGTTCCAGGATATGCATTACCTATGTAATTATTGAGCTTTTATGAACTATACAATGCAAATCGACCATATGTTTTTACCAATCAATGGGTGAACTCCATTGCAACGATTGAAGATGATCTGTGATAAGACCTCTTTTATTTGCATTCATGTCATAAACAAATAAAAAATTGACAAACATCAGATGGCAGGTAATATTTTTGGAGCACGTACGGCAACTGTTCGGGTCGCTCCTTTCTTCCCCGTTCTCCTATACTACAAGCGGGAGACAGAGGCGACCTTTGGCTTTCTGAGATTAACGCTGCAAAGAGCACATTGCACTAGAAAATCATCGCCACGCTGATGTTAATGAGCAGGCAGTACCAAAATGGCTGTACTGCCTGCGCTCTCTCAGCCGTTATCTTTGGCTGCCAATGTTACCAGCAGGTTTCCAGCATTCCCCAATTTTTGGGCCTAAGTTCACTACCAAATGGTGCACAGTTCTGTTTTCACAGCAACACATATCAGGAGGTGTGTTGTCATTGCCTACTCACATTGCAGTGAACTAGAAAATAAATCACATGCTCAAAAGCAGTCATGGAGCATTGCTTACGAGCACCAGCCTGAGTGATGGTGATATTTTTAAATGACTAAACAGAGATGATCAGCTCTTTTTAATTAAAACACAAGTTACCAGTACAGCAGCTTTCCAGAATTTGTTTTGCTTTTTAAAACATGTTGTTTGTACTGCAACTATTATGCACGGTCATCAGTGTGAAATCATCTGTTCATTGCGCAACACAGATTTGTTGGCTTTATACTGCACATTGGATGGCTTAGTACCCTATGGGATCCTACACCGACACCAAGAGCAGTATAAAAGGAGCATTAAACAAGGACATTACACTCTGAAGGGAACTAAGGGAGCAAAACTTACTGTAGCAGATTACCATAAAACTGTCTATTTCTACAGTAATTTAAGATTGCACGTTGCCTAGTTAAGAGTGGAGAGAGATTCACAAAGCTTTTCAAAATAGTGCAAAAGCTTTCTCCAATTATATAGTTGACACAAATTATATTTTTATTTAAATCAAAAAACAGGATCACATTCATAATACTGAAGAGGAAAAAGTACTTCAAGTCATGTCTTAGCCTCAACTGAGCTTTTGAATTAAGTGAAGCTTGAACACTAGGATCAGCTTCCAAATCAGGAAGGATGTTGATTTCCACTCAGCTTAATGGCAGCCAATCATAGGCAACTGGATACATAACTGTAGTGAGTCTTTGCTGGCCAAAGTCCTGTTTTGTGTTCTTCAACAAGCTGCTTTTATACCAAGAAAATGGAGAATCACTTCTAAGCAGATAGTCTTGGTGGAAGAGAGTAGAAGAGAGTATATTTCTCCCTAATCCCTCTTACCCCAACAAAGATTAGGACCTTATCAAATACAGAAAAAACAAAACAAAAATTGTGATTTTTGCCCACACATACTTGTCATTCCTTCCATGTTTTTATTTTGTTGGCCATTTTGATCATGGGTTTCACCACACCGTTTAATTGATGTATTGTGAAAATCTCACAAAGTGACCCATTTTCAAGCTGTTATAAACTTCAAAAGCTTAATTCTACAATTTTAAATTGTATAGTATAACTTTCTAGTTAAACATTATTTTAACTACTAATAAGATCCAACTACATGTGGTAGAACAAGCAGATGCATATTGAATGTTGTACAGTTCTGTATTAAAATATTCCTTTGCTGCATAATTGCAAATTAGCCAAAAAAAGCTAAGTTGTTAATACATTTTCAATGTGACTTTAATGACAGGGATGGTATTAAATGCTTCAATATTTAAGAATTACAACAGAGCAATATTTAGATTTCTTAGCTTTGTGATATACTTGACTAACTCAGAAATACCAAATCTCTCTTACCAGAATGAAAAGGTTCCAGCATTATCTTGTTAACCCAATATTATTTAATCTGGCTTAAGGGCTCAGATATTCCGATCCCTACGGATGGGTACGCGCTGTGTACCCACCCGTAGGGATGTCAGAAATGCCAGTTTCAGGCATGCACAGCGCATGCACTGAAAACCGGCATTTCCGATTTGTCAAGAATAGTCTGGTGTGAGAGAAATGGGTTTTGCTTCTTGGGACACTGGCACCAGTACTGGGACAGGAGAGAGCTGTTTCGTTGGAACGGACTTCACTTGGCCAGTGCTGGGACTAGAATCCTGGCAAATCGAATAACTAGGGCTGTAGAGAGGGCTTTAAACTAATTAGTGGGGGGGGGGGGGGGAGGTTTCAAGAGAGCGAAAAATAAAAATGTCAGCGGAAAAGGCAATAGAGCAAGGTAGCAGTGGGGGAATTAAAAACCAGAGCGTGTCAGGAAGGGGCAGAATATATAAAGGTAAAGTAGTAAAGGGGGTAAAAGCAGGAATAAATTGTCACAAAACATATTTAAAAGTTCTTTATCTGAATGCACGCAGCATTCGTAACAAAATAGACAAGTTGACGGTACAAATAACTACACATAGGTATGATCTGGTGGCCATTACAGAAACATGGCTGCAAGGTGACCATGACTGGGAACTAAACATCCAGGGGTATTTGACTATTAGGAAGGACAGACAGAAGGAAAGGGAGGTGGGGTGGTTATGTTAATAAAGGATGGAATCACTGCAATAGTGAGAAATGATATTGGGTCAAAGGAGCAGGATAGTGAAACAGTTTGGGTGGAGATAAGGAATAATAAGGGGAAAAAGTCACTAGTGGGCGTAGTCTATCGGCCTCCTAACAGTTGCAACTCTATTGGTCGGAGTATAAATCAGGAAATAGTTGGGGCTTGTAATAAGGGAACAGCTATAATCATGGGAGATTTTCACTTTCATATTGACCGGACAAATCAAATTGGGCAGGGCAGCCTTGAGGAAGAGTTCATAGAGTGCATTAGGGATGGGTTCCTTGAGCAGTATGTCACTGAACCAACCAGGGGGCAGGCAATCTTAGATCTGGTCCTGTGTAATGAGACAGGATTAATAAAAAATGTCCTAGTAAAGGATCCCCTTGGAATGAGTGACCATAACATGGTTGAATTCCAAATTCAGTTGGAGGGTGAGAGAGTTGGATCTCAAACCAGCGTACTAAGCTTAAATAAAGGAGACTATGAAGGTATGAGAGCAGAGTTGACTAAAGTGGACTGGGAAAATAGATTAAGGTGTAAGATGGTACATGAGCAGTGGTGTACAGTCAAGGAGATATTTCACAACTTTCAAGAAAAATATATTCCACTGAGGAAAAAGGGGCATAAAAGGAAAGACAGCCATCCGTGGCTAAGTAAAATAATAAAGGATAGCATCCGACTGAAAACAAGGGCATATAAAGTAGCCAAATCTAGTGGGAGGATAGAAGATTGGAAAGCATTTAAAAGCCAGCAAAGAATAACTAAAAGATTAATTAAGAAAGGGAAGATAGATTATGAAAGTAAACTAGCAAAAAATATAAAAACAGATAGCAAGAGTTTCTACAGTTATATAAAAAGAAAAAGGGTGGCTAAAGTGAATGTTGGTCCCTTAGAGGACGAGACTGGGAAATTAATACTGGGGAACATGGAGATGGCAAAAACGCTGAACAAATATTTTGTATCAGTCTTTACAGTAGAGGACACTAAAAATATCCCAACACTGGACAAACAGGGGGCTATGGGGGGGAGGAGCTAAACACGATTAAAATCACTAAGGAGATGGTACTCGGTAAGATAATGGGACTTAAGGCAGATAAATCCCCATGACCTGATGGCTTACATCCTAGGGTCTTGAGAAGTGTAGCGGTAGGGATTGCGGATGCATTGGTGGTAATTTTCCAAAACTCCCTGGATTCAGGAAAGGTCCCAGCAGATGGGAAAACTGCTAATGTAATGCCCTTATTTAAAAAGGGAGGTAGACAAAAGGCTGGAAACTATAGACCAGTTAGCCTAACATCTGTGGTTGATAAAATGTTGGAGTCCATTATTAAGGAAGCAGTAACAGGACATTTGGATAAGCATAATTTAATCAGACAGAGTCAGCATGGTTTTATGAAGGGGAAGTCATGTTTGACAAATTTGCTCGAATTCTTTGAGGACGTAACAGGGTGGATAAAGGGGAACCAGTGGATGTGGTGTATTTGGACTTCCAAAAGGCATTTGACAAGGTACCACACAAAAGATTACTGCACAAGGTAAAAAATCATGGGATTGGGGGTACTATACTGGCATGGGTGGAAGATTGGCTATCTAACAGAAAACAGAGAGTTAGGATAAATGGTTCATTCTCGTGTTGGCAATCAGTAACTAGTGGTGTTCCGCAGGGGTCAGTGCTGGGACCCCAACTCTTTACAATCTATATTAACGATTTGGAGGAGGGGAGACCAAGTGCAACATATCCAAGTTTGCCGATGATACAAAGATGGGAGGGAAAGCAGTGAGTGAGGAGGACATAAAAAACCTGCAAAAGGACATAGACAGGCTACGTGAGTGGGCAGAAATTTGGCAGATGGAATATAATGTTGGAAAGTGTGAGGTTATGCACTTCGGCAGAAAAAATCAAAGAGCAAGTTATTATCTAAATGGAAACTGCAAAGTGCTACAGTACAAAGGGATCTGGGGGTCCTGGTGCATGAAACACAGAAGGTTAGTATGCAGGTACAGCAGGTGATCAGGAAGGCCAATGGAATCTTGGCTTTTATTGCAAGGGAGATGGAGTATAAAAGCAGGGAAGTCTTGCTTCAGTTATACAGGGTACTGGTGAGGCCACACCTGGAATACTGCATACAGTTTTGGTTTCCATATTTAAGAAAAGATATACTTGCTCTTGAGGCTGTTCAGAGAAGGTTCACTCGGTTGATTCCGGAGATGAGGGGGTTGACTTATGAGGAAAGATTGAGTAGGTTGGGCCTCTACTCATTGGAATTCAGAAGAATGAGAGGCGATCTTATCGAAACATATAAAATTGTGAGGGGGCTTGATCGGGTGGATGCGGGGGGAGGATGTTTCCACTGATGGGTGAGACTAGAACTAGGGGGCATAATCTTAGAATAAGGGGCTGCCCTTTCAAAACTGAGATGAGGAGAAACTTCTTCACTCAGAGGGTAGTAAATCTATGGAATTTGCTACCTCAGAGAGCTGTGGAAGCTGCGACATTAAATAAATTTAAAACGGAGATAGACAGTTTCCTAGCTGATAAGGGAATTAGGGGTTACGGGGAGCAGGCAGGGAAGTGGACGTGAGTCTAGGTTCGGATCAGCCATGATCCTATTGAATGGCGGAGCAGGCCCGAGGGGCCGTATGGCCTACTCCTGCTCCTACTTATGTTCTTATGTTCTTAGATCCTCCGGCTGCACTGGAGAAGGGCCTCTGCGGGTGGATAGTTCCGCTTTTTGGAGACCCTCCGCCCGCAGAAAACCCTTACAATTCTTATGCCTGCTTTTACCAGGATAAGAGTTCAAAAAAGTTTTTTAAAAATAAAAAAATTTCCACTGATTTATCATTTAAAAATACTTTAAAAAAGGTAAGTTTATTTTTAGCCCCGTAAAAAACGTTTATTTTTTTCAAAAAATTAATTGTTTAAAATACTTAATTTATTGTAATTTCAAATCATTTTAAAAATGTGATTTAAAAATTAAAAAAAAAAGTTTTACTATGTTTTTAGGGTGATCTCCATTTATATATTTGACAGGTCTTCCTGTCAAACGTATGAAGGGAGATTCCCTTCTGTGATTGGCTCCCCATACGCAGCAAACTACATGCACCCCTGGGATATGTAGGCCTTGCACACTTCAAGTTTGGAGAGGCCCGGGAGCCCTCAGCTAAGGGCGTAGATTTTTCCAGATCGCAGGCCTCCGCCTGCGGGAGGCCTGCAATCGGAAAATACGGGCCATTATGTTTAGACTTGCCATAATGGGGATGGAAAAAAGAATGATGTAATTATGAATTTACATATATTGTCCATTACTGGAGCCTTTCTCCTTAAAGGAATCTCACCATCAAGATCAAAGTTAAACAAAAATTCAAACAGCTTATAAACAACTATGATAAGCACTAATATGTTCTTGTTCTGTTTATTTTGATCGATTGTTTGAATATTTTTATTTATAATACTAGTCAAACTCCAGTGATATTCCACATGAGGAGTCAAGACCAAGTGAACGTTTCAGGTGAAGCAGAACTAGAGGTCGGCGGATAAATGGATTAGGGCAGATGTAATTCAGTCCTCATTTTAAAATCATAGGGCTGAATTTTAATGGGGGCAGGGAGGCTCTGAAGTGGTCAGGAAACCCGGGAGAACGGGTTTCACGCAGGCCCTGTCGAATTTAACGGCAGGGCCTGATTTGCATGGGAAGCCTCTATTTCCCACCCCCAAGTCAAGTCTGGAGGTAACAAAGGTATGGAAGAGGGTTTCATCCATAGAGCAGCAGATGAGCTGAGGCAGGGTCGGAGTCAGGTGATGTTACAGAGGTGGAAGTAGGAAGTCTTGATGATGGAGTGGTCATTAGCTCATCTCGGGGTCAAACACAACACTAAGGCCGCAAATTTAATGGAGGAGGCGGGACAGCTGGTTTCCGGGATCCGGTCCCGCTCCCAGCTGCATCCGCTCTGCAGACGTGATTTTCCTTCTCCTTGATTGGCCTTGTTAAGCAAGCCCTGCAGGCTTACCGGCCAATTAACAGGAAGCAGATCTGATGACATCATTTGATGACGTGTCATCAGCCGGTTTCCATAAAGGGACCACGTCCACATGGAGTCTGACAGTTGTTCTGTCAGTGTTTGACAGCACTGAAGTGCTGCAACCACTGACAATCACTGCACAAAGGTGAACGCTTGCATCCAGGCTCTCCAATGACTCCCTCCATATGCTTATGTAAGAAGTCACACAACACCAGGTTATAGTCCAACAGTTTTATTTGAAATCAAATAAAACTGTTGGACTATAACCTGGTGTTGTGTGACTTCTTACATTTGTTCACCCCAGTCCAACTCCGGCATCTCCACACCATATGCTTATGGAGGGAGTCACAGCACGCAGGAAGGTTCTCTTCCCTTCCAAGGGCGGAAGAGACCTCCCCAGGACACCAGCTTACCTTGCACCTCCACCCAACCCTCTCTATCTACTTTATCATTTCCCCATCTCACTAGCCACCCCTCACACTCATCCTACTGCAAGCATACCAACTAACAACATACAAGGGTAGGTACGAGAGGTTTAGCCAACGTCCATGTGAAGTTTCAGGTAATGTGTTGTCATACAGTGAAATCTCTTTTTCAAAAGGTGCCCATTATTGGACAGATCTGAACGCACTCTGAGAAGTGTCTTACTGAGTTCCAGTGATTGTTCAGTCATAATTCCCCCCTCCTATAGTGATGAGTGTGCCTGGAATGGATGATTCACGGTGTAGGATGGTGTCAACCTGGCGCATCATGTGGTAGCCAGGGTTTACAGCGTCAAGTGAAGAAAGTCTGGCCATGGTGATCCCCGCCAGCAATTTTGTCAGGGGCTGATGCCCTGTGTCCAGTGCAGCATCAGGTGATGGTGGCGAAGGTTGGTGATGTTGGTGTTGGGGATGATTGTGGGAGGATTCGGAGGACCAAGGTCTGATTGTTTCATTGGCTCCGATGTTGCTGCAATAGATGGCAGCTGCAGGTGAGATGACAGAAGCGATCTGTCAATGGTGAGAGGGGTTCTCCCAATGAGGTGGCACTGGACATACAGTTGGATCTAAAAACTTGTAAGCTAAAGAAATCTCTCTATGTATTAAAAATGCAGTAACCAACATTTTCTGCGCTCTGAAACTGACCATCTGCAACATGCATCCTTTACACCACTTCTGCAGCTGTCAGCTTTTCACAAACATCAGAACAGACTCAAAACACACCAGGTTGAGTTGGCGTGTTCCCCAAACAGCGGGTAACCCGTTGGGGAGAAGGTAAAATTAGAAGTAAGCCTCAAAATACTCTTAAATTGGCTCTTAACAAGCCATTTAAGTAGCTGAATTGTATCCCCCGCTGCTTGGTGTCGGGTCAGTTCTGAGCCGACAGACCTGACACCTGGGAGACTCGCGTGGAGGCGGGTTGACAGCGGGTAGGAAACCCGCTGTCAATCTTTGCTATTTTGACAGTGGACCCGCCTCCAACCCCACCCTTCAGTGCAATTAAATTTGCGGCCAAAGGTTGTGAATGGTCTGGCTTAGCTTTAGACAGGTGACAAGAGGAGGGATGGAAATGGTAGCCAGGGAATGGAGTTTGTGGCAGGGACCGAAGACAATGGATTTGGTCTTCCCAATATTTAGTTGGAGGAAATTTCTGCTCATATGTGTCAGACAAACACTGTGACAAGAGAGAACGTGGTGAGATAGAGCTGAATGTCGTCAGCATACATGTGGAACGAGACGTGTTTTTGGATGATGTCGCTGGGAGAAGCATGAGAAGGGGGTCAAGGATAGATCCTTGGGGACTCCAGAGGTAACCGTGCAGGGGAGGGAAAAGAAGCCATTGCAGGTAATTTACTGGCTATGATTCAATATATAAGAATGGAATCAGGCAAGGTCAGTTCCATCCAGCTGGACGACGGAAGAGAGGCGTTGGAGGAGAATCGTGTGATCAACTGTGTCAAAGGCTGCAGATACAAAAGGATGTTAAATTACTCACAAATCTTTGCAATTGTTTGATGTTTAAAATGGGCCTTGGCAGCAATCATTCCTTTTGATGTATTGTTTAAATTTCATTCTTCAACATCTGGATTTTTGTATACTGTCCACAATACATCATCTTTTAAACTGATTTGCCAAAACAAAGATTAAATGCAACATTTTGTACCTGCAGTCTTAACATTTGAATTCGATCTTTTATTACACTGTAACAATATGGTCGGCATTTTCCGGGGTGGTAGCAGGCGCGATTGGTGGCGGGTCGGGTGGGAAAGTTGTTATTTTTGACAGCGGGTCGGGAACCCGCTGTCATCCTGCCCCCACGCGCCTTTCCCCCAGGTGCATCTGTCATCGCGGAGCCAACCTGACCGGCAGCAGCAGGCGTCCCAATTGAGATGATTAACAGCTAGTTGTCAGACCCTTAACAGGCTTTTTTTTTTAACTTACTTCTTAAATTTAACTGCATGGCCACAGCAGGAGTTCCATGGCCATTGCTCCAGCTGATTACTTGACAGCATCAAATGTACAGTAAAAGCTCCCACCTGACAGATGATCACTTTCCTCAGGCAGAAGCTGTTGCTCAGCCCATTTCCAGCACAGATTCTGCAGGCTGCAAGTGTTTCCAGCAAAGTCTCCATCCAGTCTCACCTCATTGAAAGAACTCCCTCACCATTGACAGAATGCTTCTGTCATCTGTACTTCACCTGCCATCTATTCCATCAACATGGGCGCCAGTTATACTGTCTCACCTTGGTCCTCAGAATCAGACCACGATCAGCCCCAACACCAGCAGCACCAGGCACACCAACAACACCAACCTTCTCCGCAATCAACTGATGCTGCACAGGACAGAGGGCATCAGTACCCGACCACATTGCTGCCCGAGAGACCAGGGATGGCTTCATCATGGCCAGATTTAGTCAACTTTATGCTGTACACCCTGGCTGCCACATGATGCGCCAGGTTGGCACCACCCCACACCAATACCATAAAGCATCCCTACAATGCCCAAGCCATTCCTTTCACACCGTTATGTCTCACCATTCACTGCAACTCACTAAGCCACTTCCAAAGGTGCACACAAATCTGTCTAAGACCAGAAAGTGTTAAAAATAAAGATTTTTTAATGTTTGACAGCATATTAACAGAACCTTTACATAAACATTGGATAAAACATCCAAGTGGCTACCCTTGTGTGTTGTTAGTTGGTATGATTGGAGAGAGGAGGAGGGGGGGGGAGGAGGGAGGATGAGGAGGGGGGAGGAGGAGGGGGAGGAGGGAGGAGGAGGGGGAGGGAGGAGGGGGTGAGGAGAGGAGGAGGAGGGGGGTGAGGAGAGAGGAGGAGGAGGGGTGAGGAGAGGAGGAGGAGGAGGGGGAGGAGGAGGAGGGGGAGGGGAGGGGGGAGGGGGGAGGAGATGGGGAGGAGGGGAGGGAGGGGGAGGAGGGGAGGAAGGGGGAGGGGAGGGGAGGGGGAGAGAGGGGGGAGGGGGTGTCACTATAAGAAACTTAAAGGCTTTACTTTGCATTCTCTGCAGTTTAATCCTCAAACCTGCTTTATTTTTTTTCCAGAATACTACATTTTTGAAAATGTTCAAAAAGTTAAGCACTATTTCTAGATACAATGAAAAATGAAGATACACAAAAGCTACTGGGGAAGCAGAAAACTAAAGCCACAATTTTGAACCACAGGTTTAAAAATGTGGATTAGGTTATTTTATCATACATGGCCTTACAAAACATGAATACTGTCTCTCCCTCCTCTACAACATCAAAAACCTCTTAAAAATTTCTACCAAAGCTTTACTTTGGTTGTTATTGAATTACACCCACTCAAATATCCTTGTTCATTTCATTAAAAAATCAACTCTTTACCTACGGTTCTGGAATTTCGTAACATGATTTTTTTTTGCAAAAGCACTACCTTTAAGTGCAACCATTCTGTAGATATTACTCTGCACAATAACATACATGGTAATGGCACACAAACCAGCTAACATTAAAGTGCCACTATTAGTATTCTATTATGAGATCAGAGTAAAAGGGATTTTTTAACATTAGTGAAATTTATTCAAGTTAAAATACAGGAAGGCATGGTCAAAACACATTAATGTTAGTGCAAGGGAATGCACTCTGCATTAAACCATAACCGGAGGATAGAGCAATATTCTAACGTGCATTTCTACAATCTATTAGCATACACTAGCAATTTGCTGAAAGACATTAGGCTACCATGTCAATTTAGTCAACATTTTTGTGACAAAATCCTACTTCTTAGGAGTTAACCCTTATGAAAAATGTATGTATAAAAAAAACAAAGAACTGCAAAATGATTTTTAAACAATAAATGGTTTAATCTTTTATGTTGCATTGGAGAAAGTTTTAAGTACTATGTACACAATTGTACAGATTCAGTTTATAAACCTTTATTTTTTTAAATCAGTATGTAAATAGAAAATTGCAACAAGTTGCAATTCAGCTGCAATACCGTACTTTGGTGTCGCTATTAATAACTCTGAATTAGAATCATTATTCCAACACATCAGTAAATTCTAACTGTAATTTAGCTACCCAGTCTACTCTTAATCTGAAGTTTCTTAATTAAAATCATCTTCATTTGAATTGAAATCATGCGAAAACCACTCCTGTCCTATTAAAATTGCTTAATTCAAACCAAAAATGATAATGAATTAACAGACAGCATGTTCATGCATAACCATGCATTTTACTTTGTGGATAACACACAATACATACTCATTATGGCATTACTTCATTTAAAATTATTTAAAAACAAGTTATTTTTGATCCTTATTATTTTCTATGAATTTGCATGGTTAGCTTGTAGAATGAGATGCAAGGGAAGTTTCAGATGGAAGGTAGCAGATTATGACTCGACAACTGTTCTGATATTCAGGTAGTACAGCAGCAGTGGAAACAATAATATATTCAAAGTCATCATATTATCAGTATGTTAAGTTCAAATCTGCAGTGAACTGATTATTTTTGATGAGACATTTAGTTACATCTGTATGGCAACTTTTTCCCACTTAAATGTGCTTTTTTAAATCAATAAAATTGACATACTGTACTGTACTGTAATGTCAATGATTAAAAACACATGGAAGATTAAAATAAATCCCAGGCTTATTTATTAATCAACTTAATGACCCATCAGCCTACAGGTACTTGTTCAGTGAGCAAACCAATTAGCTATCCTCATTAAATTTCAACCTCAGCAGTTTGACATTATTTTTTTGGGGTGCCTGAATAGTCGGGGCAACAGCAGTGGAGTGGAGTGGAATGGCTGGGTGGGTAAATGGAACGGCTGGGTGGGTAAATGGAACATATAGGAACATATGAACAGGAGTCGCCCATTTAGCCCCTCGAGCCTGTTCTGCCATTCAATGAGTTCATGGCTGATCTGTGACCGAACTCCGTACACTGGCCTTTGCCCCATATCCCTTAATACCTTTGGTTAACAAAAATCTATCAATCTCAGATTTAAAATTAACAATTGATCTATCGTCAATTGCCATTTGCGGAAGAGAGTTCCAAACTTGTACCACCCTTTGTGTGTAGAAGTGTTTCCTAATTTCACTCCTGAAAGGTCTGGCTCTAATTTTTAGACGATGCCCCTAGTCCTAGAATCCCCAATGAGCGGAAATAATTTCTCTCTATCTACCCTATCTGTTCCCCTTAATATCTTGAAAACTTTGATCAAATCACCTATTAACCTTCTAAATTCCAGGGAATACAACCTTAATTTGTGTAGTCTCTCCTCGTAATTTAACCCCTGGAGTCCAGGTATTGTTGTGGTAAATCTACGCTGCACTCACTCCAAGGCCAATATATTCTTTCCAAGGTGTGGTGCCCAGAACTGCTCACAGTACTTTAAGTGTGGTCTAACCAGGGCTTTGTATAGCTGCAGCATAACTTCTACCCCCTTGCATTCTAGTTCTCTAGATATAAAGGCCAACATTCCATTAGCATTTTTGATTATTTTCTGTACCTGTTCGTGGCATTGTAATGATCTATGTACCTGGACCCCCAAATATCTTTGGACCTCCACTGTTTTTAGCCTTTCACCATTTAGAAAGTACCCTGTTCTATCCTTTTCAGATCCAAAAAGGATGACCTCACACTTTCCTACAGTGAAATCCATTTGCCACAGTTTTGCCCATTCACTTAATCTATCAATATCCCTTTGTAATTTTATGCTTTCATCTACACTGTCTACAATGTCGCCTATCTTTGTGTCATCGGCAAATTTGTATATGTGGCTTTCTATGCCATCATCTAAGTCGTTAACAAATACGGTGAATAGATGCGGGACACCACTAGTCACAACCTGCCAATTAGAGTATCTGCCAATTATCCCAACTCTCTGTCTCCTGCCGCTCAGCCAATTTCCTAACTAGGTCAATAATTTGCCTTCAATTCTATGGGCTTCAACCTTAGTTAAGTCTCTTGTGAGGGACTTTATCAAATGCCTTCTGGAAATCCATATAAATAACATCCATTGACATTCCACTGCCCACTACTTTAGTCACCTCTTCAAAAAATTCAATCAGTTTTGTCAGGAATAACCTACCTTTTACATACATAGGATTGCATACATAGGATATACGGCACAGAAACAGACCATTTGGCCCAACCAATCCATGCCGGCGTTTATGCTCCACTTGAGCCTCCTCCTGTCATTCCTCATCTAACTCTGTCAACATAACCCTCTATTCCCTTCTCCCTCATATGCTTATCTAACCGCAACTAAAAAGCATCTATACTATTTGCTTCAACCACTTCCTGTAGCGAGTTCCATATTCTCACCACTCTATGGGTAAAGAAGTTTCTTCTGAATTCCCTATTGGATTTATTGGTGACTATCTTATATTGATGGCCTCTAGTTATGCTCTTTCCCACAAGTGGAAACATTCTCTCTATCTACTCTAGCAAAACCTTTCAGAATTTTAAAGACCTCTATTAGATCACCCCTCAGCCTTTTTTTCAAAAGAGACCCGGTCTGTTCATCCTTTCCTGATATGTATACCCTCACATTTCTGGTATCATCCTTGTAAATCTTCTCTGCACCCTCTCCAGTGCCTCTATATCCTTTTAATAATATGTGACCAGAACTGTATGCAGTACTTCATTTGCCAATTATATGTCCATTCTGCAAGTTTATTAATGTCCTCCTGTAATTTGTTGCAATCGTCCTCAGTATTGACTATCCCCTCCCCCCCCCAATTTGGTGTCATCCGCAAATTTAGAAATTGTGTTTTTGATTCCAAAGTTTAAATCGTTAATGTAAATTGTGAACAACAGTGGAACACTGTGGTCTAACCAAGGTTCGATACAGGTTTAGCAAAACTTCCCTACTTTTCAATTCTATCCTTCTAGAAATAAACCCTAGTGCACGGTTTGCTTTTTTTATGGTCTTGCTAACCTCTGTCGCAACGTTTAGTGATTTGTGTATTTGTACTCCGAGATCCCTTTGTTCCTCTACCCCACCAAGACTCGCACCCTCCAAGTAATAAGTGACCTCCCTATTCTTCCCACCAAAATGTAATACCTCACATTTATCTGTGTTGAACTTCATTTGCCAATTATATGCCCATTCTGCAAGTTTATTAATGTCCTCCTGTAATTTGTTGCAGTCCTCCTCAGTATTGACTATCCTCCCCAATTTGGTGTCATCCGCAAATTTAGAAATTGTGTTTTTGATTCCAAAGTCTAAATCGTTAATGTAAATTGTGAACAAAAGTGATCCCAGCACTGATCCTTCTGGAACACCACAACCTACCTTCTGCCACTGTGAATAGCTACCCTTTATCCCTACTCTCTGCTTTCTGTCTTGAAGCCAGCTAGCTATCCATGTAAATTGTGAACAACAGTGGAACACTGTGGTCTAACCAAGGTTCGATACAGGTTTAGCAAAACTTCCCTACTTTTCAATTCTATCCTTCTAGAAATAAACCCTAGTGCCAACTCCGCATTCTTCGACCTTGTTCATCAGTCTATTATGTGGTACCTTATCGAAGGCCTTTTGAAAATCTATATAAATTACATCTACTGCATTACCATTGTCTGCTCTCTCTGTTACCTCTTCAAAAAATTCAATGAGGTTGGTCAAACAAGACTTTCCCTTTTGAAATCCATGCTGACTATTCCTTAATGATCCAGAAATTCGGGTTGGGGGGCTTCCCGCGGGTGCAAGCCCCCAACCTGCACTTGCCTACCGCGCTGGCCGTTGAGCTGTGGGCCCCCGTGGAATTCCGATTCGGGGCCTGGTCCAGCTGCCGGCACGCAGTGCTTGCGTATCCCAGGGGCGCAGTTAGTTCGATGCGTCCCCTGGGATCACGTGGGCCATGGGGAGCCAATCGGAGCAGGGAATGCTCCATTCATAAGTCTAACAGGAAGTGCTGTCAAGGCTTATAAATACTACGGCCCCAAAACAGCACTAAATCTTCAAATACATTTTTTTAAAACATCACATTTTTAAAATAAACTATAAATTACATGAAATAACTATTTTAAACAATAATTAAAATTTTTGAAAAAAATAATTTTATTTTCTAACGGGGCTAAAAATAAACTTACCTTGCTTTCAAGTATTTAAAAATAATAAACCTGTGGAAAAAATGTTTTAATTTTAATTAATTCACCACTTACCTTGTAAAAAGCAGGCCTTACACCTGCTTTTTACATTTCTAAATTCTGCAGGTGTACGTTCCCGGGAAAACCTGTAAAAAAGACCGAAGTTCGATGCACACATGCAGCCCCTCCTGCGCACGCGTTCGACCTCTGAATCCCTTCGTTCAGAGGAACGGAAGTGCCGGTTTCCCACGCATGCGCAGTGCATGCAGAAAATCGGCTCTTCTATTGGGCCTACGGGTGAGTACCCCGTGCATACTCACCCGTGGAGACCCGAATTTCTGGGCCATTATATATTATAGGTTTCTATATGTTCTATTTTCTCCTTTAGTAGGGATTCCATTATTTTTCTGACCACCGACGTTAAGCTGACTGGTCTATAATTCCCTGGACATGTTTTATCCCCCTTCTTGAATATAGGTATTACGTTAGCTATCCGCCAGTCCTCTGGCACTACACCTTTTTCTAACGAATTATTAAGTATGTGTAGTAATGCCTCTGCTATCTCTTCCCTAGATTCTTTTAAAATGTGAGGTTGCAATCCATCCGGGCATGGGGTTTTATCCTCTTTGAATTTGATTAGTTTATTTAATATATCCCCTCTTTATTTTAAATGCACTTATCTCATTACTAATCTCATCATCCAATGTCATGTCCAACTGTTCTATCTCCCTGATAAATACTGAAGCAAAATAATTATTTAATATTTCTGCCATCTCTCTATCGTTACCTGTGGTATTATCCTGTCTATCCCTTAATGGCCCTATTCCCATCCCAACCTTCCTTATTTATTGATGTGCCAGTAAAATATTTTACTATTTTGTTTTATGTTCCTTGATAATTTTATTTCACAGTTCCTCTTTGCCTTCCTAATTGCGTTTTTGACTTCTCTCCTGATCTCTTCATATTCTCCCTTATCATGCACTCCCCTGCTGTTCATGTGCTTAATGTATGCCTCTGTGGTGATACGTCACCATTGGACATAATCCGCTCATGGCGGCACGGAGAGTTTACGCAGGCGCACTGCCGGCAGCAGCCGCCCCCAGCCGTGGGCCCTTTCCTCCGGCAACTTGTTTCCCACAGGGACAGGCTACCGGGAGCACTTCCTGTCTGGGGAGTATTTAAGTGGTTGCACGGGCTTTTTAACTTCACTTGTTTTGCCATGATGTAAATTAAAGCAGTTGTGTTCCATCAACTCTGGTCTCGACTCCCACGTTTGCCGCGGTATCTCAACACCTCTTTCCTTACCCTCAATTGTTCCCATGGAGTCTCATTAGTGTTTAGTTTGTTATTTCCTTTTAGCGGCATATATTGTTCCTGCATTCTGTTGGAACACCGTTTTAAATGTTTCCCATTGCTGTTCTACATTGTTGTTTGCTAATATTGTTGCCCATTTTATTTTCCCAAGTTCTATTCTCAGACCCTCAAAATCAGCTTTTCTCCAATCTATTAACCTGGTTTTCGTCATACTTATGTCCTTCTCAATTATCATCTTAAAGCCTATTATATTATGGTCACTATTGCCTAGATGTTTCCCTACTTTTACTTCTCTTATCTGCTCTGGTTCATTTCCCATTACTATGTCCAATAGCGAATCCTCCCTTGTTGGGCTTTTTGCATATTGGGTTAGAAAGGAGTCCTGTATATATTGTAGGAACACTATTCCTTATCCCCTTTACCTACCTCTTCTGTACAATTAATATCAGGGTAGTTGAAATCCCCCATGATTATTATTCTATGTTTTTTACTCATTTCCCTAATTTGTCTGTATATTTCTTCCTCCACTTCCCTTCCATAAGAAATAGGAGCAGGAGTAGGCCATACAGCCCCTCGAGCCTGCTCCGCCTTTCAATAAGATCATGGCTGATCATCGACCTCAACTCCACTTTCCCGCCCAATCGCCATATCCCTTGATTCCTCTAGAGTCCAAAAATCTATCTATCTGAGCCTTCAATATACTCAAAGACTCAGCATTCACAGCCCTCTGGGGCAGAGAATTCCAAAGATTCACAACCCTCTGAGTGAAGAAATTCCTCCTCATCGCGGTCTTAATGGCCGACCCCTTATCCTGAGACTATGCCCCTAGTTCTAGACAGTCCAGCCAGGGGAAACAACCTCTCAGCATCTACCCTGTCGATCACCTTCTGAATCTTGTATGTTTCAATGAGATCACCTCTCATTCTTCTGAACTCCAGAGAGTATAGGCCCACTCTACACAATCTCTCATCATAGGACAGTCCTCTCATCCCAGGAATCAATCTAATGAACCTTCATTGCACCGCCTACAAGTCAAGTATATCCTTCCTTAAATAAGGAGACCAAAACTGTGCACAATACTCCAGGTGTGGTCTCACCAAAGCCCTGTAACAATTGTAGTAAGACTTCCTTACTCTTACACTCCAACCCCCTTGCAATAAAGGCCAACATGCCACTTGCCTTCCTTTATAGCTTGCTGTACCTACATGCTAGCTTTCTGTGTTTCTTGCACGAGGACACCCAAATCTCTCTGAACACCAATATTTGAAAGTTTCTCACCATTTAAAAAATATTCTGTTTTTCTGTTCTTCCTATCAAAGTGAATAACCTCACATTTCCCTACATTATATCCCACAGGGAACAGTAGCATAGTGGTAAAGTCACTGGGCTTATAATCCAGAGGCCTGGACTAATGATCCAGAGTGAGTTCAAATCCCACCACCAAAAATCTGGAATTAAAAGCTAGTAACAGTAATGGTAACCATGAAACTATCGGATTGTTGTAAAAACCCATCTGCTTCACTAATGCCCTTTCGGGAAAGAAATCTGCCATCCTTACCTAGCAAGTCACTCAGTTGTAACAAACCGGTACGAAACACAATAAAAAGAATGAAACCAGCCGGGCCACCTGGCATCAGCACACCCAGCCCAGTCGACCCTGCAAGGTCCTCCTCACCAACATCTGGCCTGTGCTAAAATTGGGAGAGCTGTCCCACAGACTAGTCAAGCCTGACATTGTCATACAGAATCATACCTTTCAGCCAATGTCCCAAACTCCTCCATCACCATCCGGTAGCGGCACAGTTGCATACAGTCGGGAGGGGTGGCCCTGGGAGTCCTCAACATTGACTCCAGACCCCATGAAGTCTCCTGACTTCAATTCAATCATGGGCAAGGAAACCTCCTGCTGATTGCCACCTACCACCCTCCCTCAGCTGATGAATCAGTACTCCTCCGATTTGAACACCATTTGGAAGAAGCACTGAGAGTAGCAAGGGCACAGAATGTACTCTGGCTGGGGGACTTCAATGTCCATCACCAAGAGTGGCTCGATAGCACCGCTACTGACCAAGCTGGCCGAGTCCTGAAGGACATAGCTGCCAGTCTGGGCCTGCGACAGGTGGTGAGAGAACCAACACGAGGGGAAACACCTGCTCGACCTCACCAATCTAGCAGATGCATCTGTCCTTGACCACCGCACAGTCATTGTGGAGACAAAGCCCCGTCTTCACACTGAGGACACTACCACCGTGCTAAATGGGATAGATTCAGAACAGATCTAGCAGCTCAAAACTGGGCATCTATGAGGCGCTGTGGGCCATCATCAGCAGCAGAATTGTATTCCACCACAATCTGTAACCTCATGGCCTGGCATATTCCTCATTCCACCATTACCATCAAGCCAGGGGACCAACCCTGGTTCAATAAGGAGTGTTGAAGAACATGCCATGAGCAGCACCAGACATACCTAAAAATGAGGTGCCAACCTGGGGAAGCTGGAACACAGGACTACATGCATGCTATAGACAGGGCTAAGTGATCCCACAATCAATGAATCAGAGCAAAGCTCTGTAGTCCTACATCCAGTCGTGAATGGTGGTGGACAATTAAACAACTAACGGGAGGATGAGGCTCCGTGAATATCCCCATCCTCAATGATGGTGGAGCCAAGCCCACACAAGGCTGAAGCGTTTGCAACCATCTTCAGCCAGAAGTGCCGAGTGGATGATCCATATCAGTCTACTCCCGAGGTCCCCACCATCACAGAAGCCATTCTTCAGCCAATTCGATTCACTCCATGTGATATCAAGAAACGGCTGAGCGCACTGGATACAGCAAAGGGTATGGGCCCTTACAACAGCCCGGCTATCATGCTGAAGACTTGTGCTCCAGAACTAGCCACACCTCTAGTCAAGCTGTTCCAATACGGCTACAACACTGGCATCTATCCGACAATGTGGAAAACTGCCCAGGTATGTCCTGTCCACAAAAAGCAGGACAAATCCAATCCGGCCAATTACCACCCCATCAGTCTACTCTCAATCATCAGCAAAGTGATGGAAGGTGTCATCAACAGTGCTATCAAGCAGCACTTACTCACTAATAACCTGCTCACTGATGCCCAATTTGGGTTCTGCCAAGACCACTCGGCTCCTGACCTCATTACAGCCTTGGTCCAAACATGGACAAAGGAGTTGAATTCCAGAGGTGAGGCGAGAGTGACTGCCATTGACATCAGGGCAGCATCAAGGAGCCCTAGTAAAACTGAAGTCAATGGGAATCGGAGGGAAAACTGTCCACTGGCTGGATTCATACCTAGCACAAAGGAAGATGGTTGTGGTAGTTGAAGGTCAATCATCACAGCCCCAGGACCTAGCTACCGGATGTCCTCAGAGCAGTCTCCTAGGCCTAACCATCTTCAGCTGCTTCATCAATGACCTTCCCTCCAACATAAGGTCAGAAATGAGGATGTTCGCTGATGACTGCACAGTGTTCAGCACCATTCACACCTCCTCAGATAATGAAGCAGTCCATGCCCGCATGCAACAAGACCTGGACGACGTTCAGGCTTGGGCTGATAAATGGCAGGTAACATTTGCACCACAGAAGTGCCAGGCAATGACTATCTCCAACAAGCGAGAGTCTAACCACCGCCCGTTGACATTCAACGGCATTACCATCGCCGAATCCCCCATCAACATCCAGTGGGGGGTCACCATTGGCCAGAAACTTAACTGGACCAGCCACATAAATACTGTGGCAACAAGAGCAGGTCAGAGGCTAGGTATTCTGCGGCGAGTGTCTCACCTCCTGACTCCCCAAAGCCTTTCCACCATCTACAAGGCACAAGTAAGGAGTGTGATGGAATACTCTCCACTTGCCTGGATGAGTGCAGCTCCAACAACACTCAAGAAGCTCGACACCATCCAGGACAAAGCAGCCTGCTTGATTGGCACCCCATCTACCACCTTAAACATTCACTCCCTCCACCACCAGTGTACCGTGGCTGCAGTGTGTACCATCTACAAAATACACTGCAGCAACTTGCCAAGGCTTCTTCGACAGCACCTCCCAAACCTGCGACCTCTTCCACCTAGAAGGACAAGAGCAGCAGGCGCATGAGAACAGCACCACCTCCAAGTTCCCCTCCAAGTTACACACCATCCTGACTTGGAAGTATATCACCGATCCTTCATCGCCGCTGGGTCAAACTCCTGGAACTCCCTACCTAACAGCACTGTGGGAGTACCTTCACCACATGGACTGCAGCGGTTCAAGAAGGCGGCTCACTACCACTTTCTCAAGGGCAATTAGGGATGGGAAATAAATGCTGGCCTTGCCAACGGCGCTCCCATCCCATAAACGAATTTTTAAAAAATCTGCCACCTTACTGGCCACTCACTTAGTCTATCTATATCCCATTGCAGGCTCTTTGGGCTCAATTTTGCCAGGTCCGAGGAGGCGGGATTGGAGGCGTGTGAGGTGGTAAAATCGCAAAAAATGGTGTGCGGGCCCGATCCCGCCTCCAAGCAATTTTCCCACATGCGAGTTTTCTGACCCCGTTTCCATCCCGCCTTCAAGAGGGATAGGCCCTTAAGGCCCTTAACAACCACTTAATTGCCTCTATAATCCCATTTTGAGAGGCCTTTCTGATTTTCCCACTTTTCCCACGTGCTGCACACCTCCTCTGGAACATGCCAGGGAATCCTGGCGGCATCACAAGTGGATTGCTTACTAACAGCTGCAGCGCCACCATTAAAAAGGAGTTTCCACAAATCATCATTTGCAGGTGGCAGAACTTTGTTGTCTCAGGTCTGGGGGAGCTTTTCGCAGGCCTATTCATTGTGGAAGTTTGGAGCCTGACACCCATCTCCAGTGTGACATCCTGGGAAACCCCTCTCCCCATCTTGAATGAGCGCTTCCTCAACTGAGGTATATACCAGAAGAATGGGAACCATTTATTTCCTTTCCTCCTGGACAGCAGATTCAGACGAAGACCAGCCGCGGCAGCTGCAGAACCATGAACAACAGCAGTACCAACTGCAGGAGCTCCAAGCTGCTGCTCACCCACCTGAAGCTGCACAGGCCAGAAGACGCCAGCGCATGGAAGCACGTCGGCGCAGGAGATACCACCAAAACAGGGTCTACAGACAGAGGATCAGCTACCTCAACATGACTGAGCAGCAGTGCCAAAGGAGGCTCCGACTTTCACGAGAGGTAGTGGGTGATATCTGCGCAATGCTGCAGCAAGAGATGGAGCCCAGAGGACCCCTTACCAGTGGCTGTCAAAGTCACCACCGCACTTAACTTTTTTGCTTCAGGCTCATTCCAGGGATCAGCAGGAGACATCAGCGGCATCTCCCAGGTGGCCGCACACAATTGCATCACGCAGGTAACCGATGCCCTCTTTGCCATCGCGCACAATTACATCAATTTCTGCAAGGATCAAGTCAGTGTAACTGCACGTGCGGTTGGGTGCGACAATCTGGCAGGCTTTCCAAAGGTGCAGGGCGTCGTTGACTGCACATGTGTGGCCCTTAAGGCACCCCATCACAATCCACGTAAAGGGTTTCTACTCCCTCAACGTACAGCTGGTGTGTGACCACAAGAAGGACATTTTTCATGTTTGTGCCAAGTACCGTGGCAGTTGCCATGACTCCTTCATCCTGCGCCAGTCTAGTGTGCCTCCGCTCTTCAGTCCACCAGACCAACTTTTCGGATGGCTACTTGGAGACAAGGGCTATCCCCTGAAGACGTGGCTAATGACGCCGTTGAGGAGCCCATCCAGCGAAGCTGAGGAACACTACATCTCCAGCCACATTTCCACCAGATCCATACTCGAGCAAACCATCGGCTTGTTGAAGATGCGCATCAGATGCATTGATAGATCAGGTGGAGCCCTGCAGTACTCAGCAGCCAGGGTCTCCAGAATGGTCATGGTTTGCTGTGCACTTCACAACATGGCACAGCATCATGGCTTGCAGATGCCTGAGGAACAAGTGGCTCATCACATAGCCTCCTCAGATGAGGACGAGGAGGAGGAGAATGACAACGAACAGCTTGCAGAGGTGCATCAACCAGCGGCAGCAGCATGCGAGCACATTGCTGCCCGGGATGCAAGGCACGCACTCATCTTGACCAGATTTGCTTAGCCTGCACAATCAAACACTTTTGCCTCGTACCTTCTTATCAGACCATCGACAATGGCCAAGAACCTGCGGATTCCTATCACTCTGACCACCATACTGACAATTGCAAGTCATCCTAAGCCCTCAATGTGGAAGTCCCATTAGCGAAATGACACACGCCACAACTGCAACAGTTTGCCATCAGAATTTTTAATGACAATAACCAACTGATGGCTTTTAAAAATTAAACATAACATTACACCCAAGTGACTACCCTTGTGACTACTTGTGCAGTATCTTCCTTGTACGTGTGCTCCTACGTGGTGCTTCCCCTGTGGCTTCAGCAAATGCGGAGGCCCCTTGCTCACTTTCTTGCTGCTCCTGTCTCGACACCTTTGGCGGGCGTCCTCTGGGGTTGCGAACCTGTGAGGGCTCGGCAACAGTCTGCTGCTCCTGCGGCTGTGCAGGGGTTGAGATGCCGATCTCAATTGGGTGGGGACTCTGGTGGGGCTCTGACCGAGGGCTTTGCAGTGGCATGGTCGTGTGAGCGCTTGGAGAGGAGCCCCCACTTACTTGTTGTCTGCCACCAACATCCCTCTCATGGGTCAGCCTCACTTCAGAACTAGCAAGTGGCTTGAGAGCACCTTGCTGCACTTCAGGGGGGTCATGAGGACCCGTTTCTGTACTGGAAGTCCTACTCCTGAGGACTTGCATGAAGGTCTGGTTTGTTTGCTCAATAGCTGACCATCGCTCCTCAAGAGATGTCAGTCTATTCTGAACAATTACCATGTTATCCATATCCTGGCGACTAAGCTCCTCCATGGACGTAGCCATTCTCTCCTCTACCGTAGCCATCCTCTCCTCTGTGGTAGCCAGCCTTACCATGGAGGTAGCCATCCTTTCCGTGGTGATGCGTTCATGCGCCAACGCCTCCACAAAGGCTCTGCTCATGTTAGCGATGGACTCCTCCATTCGCTCCACACTCGCAGCGACCCTGGAGACAAAACCTGCCAGAGACTCCTGCACCTGTTCCTGGAGTTCCAGCACCGCTCTCCTTCTGGGTGGACCCGGAGGCACAGGGTAGACATGCAGCGGAGCCGAGCTGGGATCGTCCTGCGCCCTCCGACAAGGACTCTCCACTGCTGTCCCTGTCTCCACCATCTGCTGATACTCACTTGTGAGCTGTGATACACCAGGTGACAACTCTACTCTATGTCCTGAAGGTCCCACCGAGGTGCGAGTGTCTGCGCTGGTGATGTGTGCGCTTAATTCTGCTGACGCAGCGCCCTCAGAGGTTGCAGCTTCCTCTGAGGAGTCTGGAAGCTCAGGCTCTTCCTCCTGGACAGTGGGGACGGGGGCTGTCGATGGTCCTGTGGGGGAGTAAAGGAAAGAGTTAGAGATGTGAGGTCAAGGTTACATGCACATTGAATAGTGCAGATGATCATAAGTCAATCTGTTAGAGCATCAGATTCATTATCAGTGACTCTTGCAATGTCAATGAGAAAGATGCCAAACTATTCTGTCACCAACTTGCTGTGATGCGCCTGCCTTTGTCCCCCACTTGGGAATCCACCTCGATCCCAGCAATTTCCAGGGCCGCCTCCTCCGAGGTGGTGAGCTGGGCTACTGAGGGTGGCCCTCCTCCTGTCCTTGCTCTTTCCCTCTTATTGTGGGCTCTCTTTTCCTGCAATGAGGGACACAAGTGGAGTTTGATTGAGAATGAAGGAGTGAGTGTAGAGAATCCATAGCATAGATGCTTAGGAGGAGACAAAGGGCCCTCCCTGTGTGTTGTAAGTTGTCATTGCATCACAGTGATAGAGAATGTGAGGGCTGCATGGTCGAATAGTTAAGTGAATGTGACCATAGAGAGAGAGGGAATGGGTAAGGGTACAGGAACGTAAGTGTCAAGTGGGATGTGGAGGAAGAGGTTGGCAAAGCAGAGTGCTGGTGAGGAGAGGCAATGGGGATCAGATTGAGGGTGATGGGAAAGTCATACTCACTTTTCCTGCAGCCAGGTTCTGCGGCACATAGACATAGAGTTGACCTCCTGGGCCACTCGCATCCACACAGCTTTAGTCTGCTGGGGAGGCTTCTTCCTCCCTGAGGAAGGGAAGAGCACCTCCTTATTTGCTCTTGCTCCCTCCACCAGAGCTTGGAGGGCGGCGTCATCGAACCGTGGAGCACACTTTGGCCTGTTGCTGGACATAGTTGCTGAATGAAGCGATCACAGCAATGGGCATAAAGTTTGCAGACTCCAGAAGGCTGCTTGCAGGCCTTAAATCCAGCAGCACTGATAATGTCATCGGAGGCGACTTTCAGGATGGAAAGACTAATTGGGCCAGGGGCTCCCACACGCTGGAAATCAATTGCCCAATTAGGGGAAAATCGCACTTTTTTCCCACATCACACTGGAGTCGGGTTCAGGACTCAAAAAACACCTGACATGCCCCCAGCCCGCCCCAATGGCAAAATCGAGCCCTTTGTGTTCTCTTCACAGCATACTGTCCCACCTAGCTTTGTATCATCAGCAAACTTGGATACATTACACTCGGTGCCTTCATCTAGGTCATTATAAATAGCTGAGGCCCCAACACTGATCCTTGCGGCAACCCACTAGTTACAGCCTGCCTACCTGAAAAAGATCCGTTAATCCCTACTCTATTTTCTGTCCGTTAACCAATCCTCTATCCATGCTACTATAGTACCCCCAACCACATGAGCCCTAATCTTGTGTAATAACCTTTTATGTGGCACCTTATCGAATGCCTTGTGGAAATCCAAATATACTACATCCACTGGTTCCCCCTTATTTATTCTGCTAGTTACAACCTCAAAAAATTCCAACAGATTTGTCAAACACGATTTCCCTTTCATAAATCCATGTTGACTCTGCCCAATCCTATTATTATTTTCTAAGTGCCCTGTTACCACGTCCTTAATAACAGATTCGAGCATTTTCCCTACTACTGATGTCAGACTAACTGGTCTGTAGTTCCCCATTTTCTCTCTCCCTCCTTTCTTAAATAGTGTGGTTATATTTGCTACCTTCCAATCTGCAGGAAACATTTTAGAATCTATGGAATTTTGAAAAATGACAACCAATGAATCCATTATTTCTATAGCCAACTCTTTCAAAACCCTAGGATGTAATCCACCAGGTCCAGGAGATTTATCGGCTTTCAGTCCCATTAATTTCTCCAGTACTACTTTTTTACTGATACTAATTTCTTTCAGTTCTTCATTCTCGCTAGACCATTGGTTCTCCACTATTTCCAGGAAGTTTTTTGCGTCTTCTTCTGTGAAGACAGACACAAAGTATTTGATTAATTTCTCTGCCATTTCTTTATTCCCCATTATAATTTCTCCTGTTTCAGCCTGTAAGGAACCCACATTTACTTTCGATAATCTTTTTCTTTTTACATACGTTTAGAAGCTTTTACGTCTGTTTTAATGTCTCTCGCTAGTTTACTCATATATTCTATTTTCCCTTTCTTTATCAATTTCTTGGTCCTCCTTTGCTGAATTCTAAAATCCTCCCAATCTTCAGGCTTGCTACTCTTTTTGGCAGCATTATAAGCCTCTTCCTTTGATCTAATACTATCTTTAACTTCTCTTGTTAGCCACGGTTGGACCACTTTTCCTGTGGGGTTTTTGTGCCTTAAAGAAATCTATATTTGTTATTTTATGATTTTCTAAGTGCCCTGATACCACTTCTTTAGCAATGAATTCCAGCATTTTCCCGGTGACTGATGTCAGGCTAACTGGCCTGTAGTTTCCTGTTTTCTCTCTCCCTCCTTTCTTGAATAGCGGTGTTACATTTGCGACCTTCCAATCCGCTGGGACTGTTCTAGAATCTAGGGAATTTTGGAAGATCAAAACTAATGCATCCACTTCAGCCACCTCTTTTAGAACCCGAGGATGTAGGCCATTAGGTCCAGGGGATTTGTCGGCTTTTAGTCCCATTAGTTTCTCTAGTACTTTTTCTCTACTTACATTAAGTTCCTCACCCTCAGTAGACCCTTGGTTCCCCACCATTTTTGGTATGCTTTTTGTGTCTTCTACTGTGAAGACAGATACAAAATATTTGTTTAACGTTTCTGCCATTTCCTTATTCCCCATAATAATTTCTCCTGTCTCAGCCTCTAAGGGACCAACGTTTACTTTTGCTACTCTCATCCTTTTAACATACTTGTAGAAGCTCTTACAATCTGCTTTTTCATTTCTTGCTAGTTTTCTCTCATGTTCTATTTTTTCCCTTTTTATCAATTTTTTGGTCATCCTTTGCTGGTTTCTGAAACTCTCCCAAACCTCCGGCTTACTATTATTCTTCGCAACATTATAAGCTTCTTCTTTCAATCTAATGCTATGCTTAACTTCTTTAGTTAGCCACAGATGGATCACTTTTCCCAAGGAGTTTTTGTTTCTCAATGGTATGTATTTTTGTTGAGAATTATGAAATATTTCTTTAAATGCTAGCTACTGCTTATCTACCGCCATACCTTTTAATCTATTTTTCCAATCTACCTTAGCCAACTCGCCCCTCATACCTATGTAATTAGCTTTATTTAAGTTTAAGACTCCAGTTTCGGACTTAGGCAAGTCACTCTCAAACTTAACGTGAAATTCTATCATATTATGATCACTCTGCCCCAGAGGATCCTTTACTATGAGATTGCTAATTAAGCCTGTCTCATTACACAATACAAGATCTAAAATAGCCCGTTCCCTGGTTGGTTCCATGATGTATTGTTCCAGGAAACTGTCTTGAATGCATTCCATGAACTCGTCCTCCAGACTACCTTTGCCAATTTGATTTGTCCAGTCTATATGAAGATTGAAGTCCCCCACGATTATTGCATTACCTTAGTTACAAGCTGCTACTATTTAGAGTCATAGAGTCATAGAGTTTTACAGCACAGAAAGAGGCCCTTTGGCCCATCGTGTCTGCGCCGCCCATCCATCCCTGTCCAGTCTAATCCCATTTTCCAGCATTTGGTCCATAGCCTTGTATGCAATGGCATTTCAAGTGCTCATCCAAATGCTTCTTGAATGTTGTGAGGGTTCCTGCCTCCACCACCCTTTCAGGCATTGAGTTCCACATTCCAACCACCCTCTGGGTGAAAAAGTTCCTCCTCAAATCCCCTCTAAATCTCCTGCCCCTTACCCTGAATCTATGCCCCCTTGTTATTGACCCCCCCACTAAGGGGAAAAGTTCCTCTTTATCTACCCTATCTATGCCCCTCATTATTTTGTACACCTCAATCAGGTCCCCCCTCAGCCTTCTCTGCTCCAAGGAAAACAACCCCAGCCTGTCCAGCCTCTCTTCATAGCTGAGGCGCTCCATCCCAGGTAACATCCTGGTGAATCTTCTCTGCACCCTCTCCAAAGCAATCACATCCTTCCTATAGTGAGGCGACCAGAACTGCACACAGTACTCCAGCTGTGGCCTCACCAGCGTTTTGTACAGCTCCATCATAACCTCCCTGCTCTTATATTCTATGCCTCGGCTAATGAAGGCAAGTATCCCATATGCCTTTTTAACCACCTTATCTACCTGCTCCGCTGCCTTCAGGGATCTATGTACATGTACACCAAGGTCCCTCTGACCCTCTGTACTTCCTAGGGTCCTACCACTCATTGTGTATTCCCTTGCCTTATTTGTCCGTCCAAAAATGCATCACCTCGCACTTTTCAGGGTTAAATTCCATTTGCCACTTTTCCGCCCATCTGACCAACCCGTTTATATCGTCCTGTAGCCGAAGGCTTTCCTCCTCGCAATTTACCACCCCACCAATTTTCGTGTCATCTGCGAACTTACTGATCATACCTTTTACATTTTCATCCAAATCATTTATGTAGATCACAAACAATAAGGGACCCAGCACCGATCCCTGAGGTACCCCACTGGACACAGGCTTCCAGTCACAAAAGCAACCTTCGACCATCACCCTCTGCCTCCTGCCACTCAGCCAGTTTAGGATCCAACGCGCCAAGGCACCCTGGATCCCATGGGCTCTTACCTTCTTGACCAGTCTCCTATGCGGGACTTTGTCAAAAGCTTTACTGAAGTCCATGTACACCACATCCACAGCATTTCCCTCATCCACCCCACTAGTCACCCCCTCGAAAAATTCGATCAGATTTGTTAGACATGATTTACCCTTGACAAAGCCATGCTGACTATCCCCGATTAATCCTTGCCTCTCCAAGTGGAGATTAATTTTGTCCCTCAGAATTTTTTCCAATAATTTCCCCACCACAGATGTTAGACTCACTGGCCTGTAATTCCCTGGTTTATCCCTGCTACCCTTCTTGAATAATGGTACTACGTTAGCTGTTCTCCAGTCCTCTGGTACATCCCCTGTGGCCAGAGAGGTTCTGAAAATTAGTGTCAGAGCCCCTGCAATCTCCTCCCTTGCCTCCCACAGCAGCCTGGGATACATCTCGTCCGGGCCTGGGGATTTATCCACTTTTTGGCCCGCTAAAACCGCTAGCACCTCCTCCCTCTCGATGCTAATATGTTCAAGTATGTCACAGTCCCCTTGCCCGATTTCTATGTCTGCATCGTCTTTCTCCATAGTGAACACAGATGCAAAAAATTCATTTAAAACCCCGCCTACATCCTCTGGCTCTACACACAGATTGCCACTTTGGTCCCTAATGGGCCCTACCCTTTCCCTGGTTATCCTCTTGCCCTTAATATACTTATAAAACATCTTAGGATTTTCCTTTATTTTGCTCGCCAGTGTTATTTCATGGCCCCTCCTCGCCCTCCTAATTTCTTTTTTAAGTATGCCCCTGCACTTTTTATACTCCTCTAGGGCTTCTTCTGTCTTTAGTCTTTTGTAACTGCCAAAAGCCCCCCTCTTATTTCTAATGCATTTCTGTATATCCCTTGTCATCCAAGGTTCCCTTTGCTTGTTGGTCCCACCCTTGACCTTTACAGGAACATGTTGGCGTTGTACTCTCTCTATTTCCCTTCTGAAAGTCTCCCACTGTTTTGATGTGGATTTTCCTATAAGCAGCTGCTCCCAGTCCACTTTGGCCAGATCCTGTCTTATCATATTAAAATCGGCCTTCCCCCAATTTAGAACCCTTATTTCCGGGCCGTCTTTGTCTTTTTCCATGACCACCTTAAATCTCACCGAATTATAGTCACTGTCGCCAAAATGCTCTCCTACTGACACTTCCACCACTTGCCCGGCTACATTCCCCAGAATTAGGTCCAGTACCGCCCCCTCTCTTGTAGGACTTTCTACATGTTGGCTCAAAAAGCTCTCCTGGATGCACTTTAAGAATTCTGCACCCTCTAAGCCTTTCACACTCTGACTGTCCCAATTTATATTGGGGAAGTTGAAATCCCCCACTATTATTACCCTATTATTTTTGCACTTCTCGGAGATTTGCCTACATATCTGTTCCTCTATCTCCCCCTGACTGTTTGGGGGCCTATAGTACACTCCCAGCAAAGTGCTTGCCCCCTTTTTGTTTTTAAGTTCTACCCATATGGCCTCATTAGAGGAACCCGCTAATATATCATCCCTCCTTACAGCAGTAATTGACTCCTTAATTAATATTGCAACACCCCCTCCCCTTTTACACCCCCCTCTGTCTCGCCTGAAGATTCTATACCCCGGAATATTGAGCTGCCAGTCCTGACCCTCCCTCAACCATGTCTCCGTGATAGCAACAATATCGTACTCCCATGTGTTCAACAACAACTTCAGTTCATCCACCTTATTTGCAAGACTCCTTGCATTAAAATAAATGCCTTCCAGCCCTGCCATATTCTCTTTTGCCTTCACATATTTGCTCTGCCTTCCCAGCTGACTTGTTTTTCCCTCTGTATTTGGCCGTAAATCACCCCCTACTATAGCTCCACTCTGTACCCCAACCCCCTGCCAAGTTAGTTTAAACCCTCCCCAGCAGTGCTAGCAAACCTCCCCGCAAGGATATTGGTTCCCCCCTGGTTCAGGTGTAAACCGTCCGACTTGTACAAGTCCCACCTTCCCAAAATCGTTTTTACCTAATATTTCTTGATTAATATTCTGTCCAACGGTATAGCTACTGTTAGGGGGCCTATATACCAGTGTTTTCTGCCACCTGTTATTCTTTATCTCCACCCATACTGATCCTACTTCCTGATCTTCCAAGCCGAGATCCATTCTCTCTACTGTCCTTATG
Source organism: Somniosus microcephalus (assembly GCF_052327205.1). NCBI lineage: Eukaryota > Metazoa > Chordata > Chondrichthyes > Squaliformes > Somniosidae > Somniosus > Somniosus microcephalus. Next base: position 144,909,463 of record NC_140991.1, on the reverse strand, counting down.
TCATCCTTTATTACCAGGGCTGCCCCCTCTCCTTTTCCATTCTGCCTGTCTTTTCGAAACAACAAGTACCCTGGAACATTTAGTTCCCAACCTTGGTCACCTTGCAACCACGTCTCTGTAATCGCTATTAGATCAAACCCATTTATCTCTATTTGTGCCATTATTTCGTTTATCTTGTTACAAATGCTTCATGCAGTCAGATAAAGTGCCTTTAATTTACATTTTTTACCATTATTCCCTGCTTTGACCTTATTCTCTGCTGCACTGCAACCGTTAAACTCTCTGTCCTTTCCTGTCGCAGTTTATTTTTACCCAAATCGCTGCACTGCTCTATTGCCTTGACCTTTCTCTTTAGATTTCTAAATTTCCCCTCACCCCCCTTTTTTAGTTTAAAGCCCTATCTACAGCCTAGTTATTCGATTCACCAGGATGCTGGTCCCAGCCCGGTTTAAGTGGAGCACGTCCCGACGGAACAGCTCCCTCTTTCCTCAGTACTGGTGCCAGTGCCTCATGAATTCAAACCCCTTCTTCCCACACCGCTCTTTGAGCCATGCATTTAACTCTCTGATCTGCTTGACCCTATGCCAATTTGCACGTGGCTCAGATAGTAAGCCAGAGATTATTACCCTTGAGGTCCTGCTTATTAATTTAGATCCTAGCTCCTCAAACTCCATCAGCAGAACCTCATTCTTAGTTCTACCTATGTCATTGGTTCCTACATGGACCACGATAACTGTATCCTCCCCCTCCCACTCCAAGTTCTTCTCCAGCCGTGAGGAGATATCTTTAACTCTGGCACTGGGCAGGCAACACAGCCTTCGGGACTCTCTTTCACGGCTGCAGAGAACAGTATCTATCCCCCTGACTATAGTGCCCCCTACTACTACCACATTCCTTCCTTCTCCCCCCCACTTGGATGGCCCCCTGTACCACGGTGTCGTGCTCAGTTTGCCCATCCTCCCTGCAGTCTTTTTCCTCATCCATACAGGTAGCAAGTACCTCATACCTGTTGGACAAGGTCCAGGGCTGAGGCTCCTCCATCACTACATCCTGGGTCCCCATACCTTCCTGACTCAAGGGCACACCCTCCTGTCCTGACCACTGACGAACTCTAAAGTACCACTTAACCTAAAGGGTGTGACTGCCTCCTGGAACAAAGGGCAGGATTTTCATTGGGCCATGGAGTCTGGATTGGAGGCGTGTGGGGGTTAAAATCCCGAAATCGGGGGTCTCGACACCATCCCGCCCCCAACCCGCCTCCATGCCAGTTTCAAAGGAGGCGGGTACCCGCCCCGCACTGGGACCCATCTCCCCGAGGCGGGAAGGGGATTAGTGCCAATTAACTGCCTGTTAACAGGTAGTTAACAGGCAGTTTTTAGCCTAATCCCTATTTTTAAGGTTGAAGTGTGGGATTCCCGACGGCTCCAAACCATGCAAAGTTAGAGGAGGCGGACCGTCGGGATGAAGGGCTTGGAGGGGTCGAGATGGCCGGTGTTCAGGTGAGTGATGGGTGCATGAGTGCAAAGGTAAGTGTGTTTGGTGTGTGTAGTGTTTAAAGAAGTTTTACATAACTTTACTTACTTTTACAGCCTTCCTTCCTTCAGGTCTCGGGACTCCCTCATCTCACCGGCACAGAAAGCAGAATGGCTGCGAGCTGTCAAAAATTGCAGCATTCAGCTTTCTGTTCCAGGGAGATCTCTAAATCATCTTGACAGGAAGGAATTAACCTGGAGTACAGATTGTCAGTGTTTGACAGCTTTAAACAGCTGTGAAACGCTGATATTTCATCTGTCAAAAGGTCTTGACAGATGAAATTTCAATCTGTGATGTCACCTGTTGCCGGGTGGCCCTTAATTGGCCTGCTGAGCCCGCTGGGCTGGGCGGGCTCAACAAGGTCAATCAAGTTAAAATTGCGTGGGTTGGCTTGAACTCGATGGAGGCGGGCCTCCAACCCCGAAAGTTGTAGTCCCGCCTCCAACCCGACTCCTCAATGAAAATCCAGCCCACAGTGTCCAGGTAACTCTCCCTCTCCCTGATGCATTGCAATATCTGCAGCTTGTACTCCAGCTCAACAATTCTGAGCTGAAGTTCCTCGAGTTGCAGACACTTACTGTAGATGTGGTTGCTCGGGATTGCAATGCTCTCCACAAACTCCCACATGCTGCAGTTACGACACACCACCTACCCTGCCATCTCTAACCTTGCTTTATTTATTAATTAATTAGTTAAAGCTTTTATTCAATCGATATTTCAGTTCATTGTTTGATTATTTTACGTAGTTTAAGTTATTAAATTAATAAGTACTAGAAAGTTAGTTTCTCAGCTCTTAAATTAACCCCCTTCCCTAACTTAGAGAGCAAAAAAAGCTGTAATACTCACCAACCAATCACCTACCTGCACTCCTGTGACGTCACACTGATCTTTTTGTTGTTTTTGAATCGGAGTCTTGCCGGTGCCGCTGCTTTAATTCAGGTCCGCTCTCGGGCCGCTCTTTATCCTCTCGCCACTGCCACTCCTTTAATTCAGGTCCGCTCTGAGGCCGCTCTTTATCCTCTCGCCGCTTCCCCTATTAGGTGGTCTGCAGACTACGCGCCTATTACTAATCCATGCTGGCTCTCTCTGATCAGGTGAAAATTGTGCCATTATTTTATTCGTTATTAGTTTATTTTGCTTGCATTAATTTTATTGCGTCCCTGTCCCTGATTCAATATTAGTTTTCTTGAGATTTCCAGCATGCTATCCTCTTCCTCTACTGTAAATATTGACACAAAGTAATTACTCAACATTATCATTGACAATATCACCAATATCAGTTTTCAAGGGGCCAATATTGCTCCGAACCACACTCTTTTTCCTAATATAATTGTAAAACATTTGTGTGTTGATTTTGATATCCCTTGCAAGTTTCTTTTCATACTCCCTTTTTGTAGCTCTTACTATCTGTTTTGTGACCTTTGCTGTTCTTTGGATGTTTCCCATTCGCCAGGATCTGCGCTAGTTTTTGCATTTTTGTATGCTTTTTCTTTTAGTTGTATGTTGTCTTTTACCTCTTCAGTCGTCCATGGCAAGTAGCGCTCTTGCCCCAGCCGTGTCTCAGTGGGTAGCACCCTCGCCTCTGAGTCAGAAGGTTGTGGGTTCAAGTCCCACTCCGAGACTTGAGCATAAAAATCTAGGCTGACACTCCAGTGCAGTACTAAGGGAGTGCTGCACTGTCAGAGGTGCCATCTTTCAGATGAGATGTTAAACTGAGGCCCTTTCAGGTGGACGTTGAAGATCCTATAGCACTATTTTAAAGAAGAGCAGGGTAGTTATCCCCGGTGTCCTAGACAATATTTATCCCTCAATCAACCCAACAAAAACAGATTATCTGGTCATTGTCACAGTGCTATTTATAAATCTTGCTATGTGCATATTGGCTGCCGCGTTTCCTACATTGCAATAGACGACACTTCAAAAAGTACTTAATTGACTGTAAAGCGCTTTGGGACGTCCAGTGGTCTTGAAAGGCGCTATATAAATGTAAATCTTTTTTCTTTTCTCAGGAGTATAAACTGGTTCTGTATCACATTGAATTTTTTTGAACATCTCCCACTGACCTTCTGTTGTTTTACCCATTAACAGATTTGCCCAGTTTACTTTTAACAGTCTCTGTCTCATCCTGTTGAAGTCGGCCCTACCTAAATCTAGAATCTTAGTAGCTGTTTCGTGTTTCTCCCTTTCAAACACTACATTGAACTCGATCATGTTATGATCGCTATTAAATAAATGTTCACGCACCGTTAAGCTGTTAACGGTAACGGTAGTGTAGTGGTAATGTCACTGGGCTAGTAATCCAGAGGCCTGGCCTGAACGAATGATCCAGAGACGTGAGTTCAAATCACGGCAGCTGGGGGATTTAAATTCAGTTAATTAAATAAATTTGTAATAATTGCTAGTATCGGATTGTCGTAAAAACCCATCTGGTTCACTAATGTTCTTTAGGGAAGGAAATCTGTCATCCTTACCTGGTCAGGCCTATATGTGACTGACTCTTAACCAGCGATGTGGTTGACTCTTAACTGCCCTCTGAAATGGCCTAGCAAGTCACTCAGTTGTAACTAACTGCTACAAAACAAAACAATAAGCATGAAACCGGATGGACCACCCGGCATCAACCTCGGCAACGGCACACCCGGCCCAGTCAACACTGCAATGTCCTCCTCACTAACACCTGGGGACTTGTGCCAAAATTGGGAGAGCTGTCCCACAGACTAGTCAAGCAACATAGGAACATAGAAGATAGGAGCAGGAGTAGGCCATTCGGCCCCTCGAGCCTGCTCCGCCATTCAATTCAGTACCCTGTCCCTGCCTTCTCTCCATATCCCTTGATCCCTTTAGCCTTAAGAAATATATCTAACTCCTTCTTGAATCTACTGTCTTCTGTGGTAGAGAATTCCACAGGTTCACCACTCTCTGGGTGAAGAAATTCCTCCTCATCTCTGTCCTAAATGGCTTACCCCTTATCCTTAGACTGTGACCCCTAGTTCTGGACTCCCCAGCCATTGGGAACATCCTTTCTGTCTACTCCTGTTAGAATTTTATAAGTTTCAATGAGATCCCCTCTCATTCTTCTAACCACCAGCGAGTATAAGCCCAATCGACCCAATCTCTCCTCGTATGTCATTCCTGCCATCCCAGGTATCAGCCTGGTGAATCTTCGCTGCACTCCCTCCATGGCAAGAACGTCCTTCCTCAGATAAGGTGATCAAAACTGCACACAATGCTCAAGATGTGGTCTCACCAAGGCCCTGTACAACTGCAGCAAGACATCCTTGTTCCTGTACTCGAACCCTCTCGCTATGAAGCCTAACATACCATTTGCCTTCTTAGCCGCCTGCTGCACCTGCATGCTTACCTTCAGCGACTGGTGCACAAGGACACCCAGGTCTCGTTGCACTTCCCCTTCTCCCAATCTATTGCCATTCAGATAATAATCTGCCTTCCTGCTTTTGACACCAAAGTGGATAACCTTGCATTTATCCACATTATATTGCATCTGCCATGCTTCTGCCCAATCACCCAACCTGTCCAAATCATACTGGAGTTTCTCAGCCTCCTCCTCGCAGCACACACGCCCACCCAGCTTTGTGTCGTCTGCAAACTTGGAGATATTACATCTAGTTCCCTCGTCTAGATCATTAATATATATTGTGAATAGCTGGGGTCTGAGGACTGATCCCTGCGGTACCCCACTAGTCACTGCCTGCCACTCGGAAAAAGAGCCATTTATTCCAACTCTTTGCTTTCTGTCTGCCAACCAGTTCTCTATCCAAGTCAATACCTTGCCCCCAATCCCATGTGCCTTAACTTAACACGCTAAGCTCTTATGCGGGACCTTATCGAAAGCCTTCTGAAAGTCCAAGTACACCACATCCACTGGTTCTCCTTTATCTATTCTACCAGTTACATCCTCAAAAAATTCCAGTAGATTAGTCAAGCACAATTTACCTTTTATAAATCCATGTTGACTTTGTTTGATCCTGTCATTGTTTTCCAAGTGCTCTGCTATTACATCTTTTATAATGGATTTTAGCATTTTCCCCAGGCTTACCGGTCTATAATTCCCTGATTTCTCTCTACTACCTTTTTTGAATAGTGGGGTTACATTAGCTACCCTCCAATCCATGGGCACTGTTCCAGAGTCTATCGAAATTTGGAAGATGACCAGCAATGCATCTACTATTTCTAGGGCCACTTCCTTAAGTACCCTAGGATGTAGATTATCAGGCCCTGGGGATTTATCGGCCTTCAATCCCATCAATTTCCCTAACACCATTTCCCTACAAATACTGATTTCTTTCAGTTCTTCCCTCTCACTAGACCCTATGTTCCCCGACATCTCTGGGAGGTTATTTGTGTCCTCCTTTGTGAAGACAGAACCAAAGTATGTATTTAAGTGGTCTGCCATTTCTTTGTTCCCCATTATAAATTCCCCTGATTCTGACTGCAAGGGACCTACGCTTGACTTCACAAATCTTTTTCTCTTCACATATCTATAAAAACTTTTACAGTCAGTTTTTATGTTCCTTGCACGCTTACTCTCATACGCTATTTTCCCCTTCGTAATTAATCCCTTTGTCCTCCTTTGTTGAATCCTAAACTGCTCCCAATCCTCAGGTTTACTGCTTTTTCTGGCAAATTTATATGTCCTCTCCTTGGATCTTATGCTATCCCTAATTTCCCTCATTAGTAGCCATGGTTGAGTCACCTTTTTTGTTTTATTTTTATGCCAAACTGGGATGAACAAATTCTGTAGTTCATCCATGCGATCTTTGAATGTTTGCCATTGCCTATCCACCGTCAACCCTTTGAGTGGCATTCCCCAATCAATCTTACCCAATTCGCGCCTCATACCATCGTAGTTTCCTTTAGTTAAATTCAGGATCCTAGTCTCTGAGTCAACTACTTCACTCTCCATCTTAATGAAGAATTCTATCATATTATGATCGCTCCGACCCAAGGGGCCTCGCACAACAAGATTGCTAATTAATCATTTCTCATTACATAATACCCAGTCTAAGATGGCCTGAACTCTAGTTGGTTCCTCGACATATTTGTCCAGGAAACCATCCCGTATACACTCCAGGAATTCCTCCTCCACAGTATTGTTACTAATTTGGTTAGCCCAATTTATACGTAGATTAAAGTCACCCATGATAACTGCTGTGCCCTTATTGCACGCTTCTCTAATTTCCCTTTTAATGCCATCCCCAACCTCCGCATTACTGTTTGGAGGTCTATATACCACTCCCACTAACATTTTCTGCCCCATGGTATTTCTCAGTTCTACCCATACAGATTCTACATCATCAGAGCAAACATCCTTCCTTACAATTGTGTTAATCCCCACTTTAACCAGCAATGCTACCCCACCTCCTTTTCCTTTTTGCCTATCTTTCCTGAATATTGAATACCCCTGGATGTTGAGTTCCCAGCCTTAACCACCCTGGAGCCATGTTTCCATAATCCCAATCATATCATATTCGTTTACCTCTATTTGCGCAGCTAATTCATCCACCTTATTACGAATGCTCCTCGCATTAAGACACAAAGCCTTCAAGCTTGTTGTTTTAACGCTTAGACCTTTTAGAATTTTATTTACTGTGGCCATGTTTGATTTAAACCCTTGATTTCTCTGACTGCCACCTTTATTTTTCTCCTTCCTGTCTTTTGCTTCTATCCTTGTTTCCCTTTCCTCTGTCTCCCTGCTCAGGTTCCCAACCCCCTGCCATTTTAGTTTAAACCCTCCCCCAGAGCACTAGCAAACTCTCCCCCTCGGACACCAGCCCGGTCCTGCCCAGGTGCAAACCATCCGGTTTGTACTGGTCCCACCTCCCCCAGAACCGGTTCCAATGTCCCAGGAATTTGAATCTCTCCCCCTTGCACCATTCCTCTAGCCACGTATTCATCTGAAACATCCTTCTATTTCTATTCTGACTAGCACGTGGCACTGGTAGCAATCCTGAGATTACTACCTTTGAGGTCCTATTTTTTAATTTACCTCGTAACTCCCTATATTCAGCTTTTAGGACCTCATCCCGTTTTCTACTTACATCGTTGGTAACTATATGCACCATGACAACTGGCTGTTCACCCTTCCCTTCCAAAATGTTCTGCAGCCGCTCTGAGGCATCCTTGACACTTGCACCAGGGAGGCAACACACCATCCTGAAGTCTCGTTTACGACCGCAGAAACGCCTATTTATTCCCCTTACAATAGAATCCCCTATTACTATAGCTCTATCCCTCTTTTTCCTCCCGTCCTGTGTAGCAGAACCACCCCTGGTGCCAGGAAGTTGGCTGCTGTTGCCTTTCCCGGATAAGCCATCCCCCCCAACAGTATCCAAAGTGAGAGGGGGATGACCACAGGGGACTCCTGCACTACCTGCCTGCGCCTACTGCTCTGCCTGGTGGTCACCCATTCCCTTTCTGCCTGTGCAACCTTTACCTGCGGTGTGACCAACTGATTAAACGGGATATCCACGACATCCTCAGCATCGCGAATGCTCCAGTATGTATCCATTTGCAGCTCCAGCGCCGCAATGCGGTCTGCCAGTAGCTGCAGCTGGATACACTCCTGCACACATGGTCGTCAGGGACACAGGAAGTGTCCCTGATTTCCCACATAGCGCAGGAGGAGCATTCTACGGGGCCGCGCTCTCCTGCCATGAATTAAATTAAATCAATGCCACCAATTACACTATAATTAAATGATATACTCAAGGGCCCTTGTTTACCAACAGTCCCCGCCACACCACAGAGAGCTTAGAAACTATAAACCAGAGTTTAAGTTTGGAAAAAAGGAGAAAGAGAGAAATACTCACCAACCAATCACTTACCTGCTTTCTGGTGATGTCACACTTCGATTGCTTTTTACTTCTCTCTCTCCCGCTCTGAGATTGGTAAGCCTACCTGCTCCTCGCCGCCTCTTGTAGTCGCTCCGCCACTTCACCCAGGTCCGCCGCCGCTGTGGGGTCTACCTGCTCCTCACCACCTCTTGTAGTCGTTCCGCCGCTTCACCCAGGTCCGCCGCCGCTGTGGGGCCTACCTGCTCCTCGCCGCCTCTTGTAGTCGCTCCGCCGCTTCACCCAGGTCCGCCGCCGCTGTGGGGCCTACCTGCTCCTCGCCGCCTCTTGTCATCGCTCCGCCACTTCACCCAGGTCCGCTGCCGCTGTGGGGCCTACCTACTCCTCGCCGCCTCTTGTAGTCGCACCGCCGCTTCACCCAGGTCCGCCGCCGCTGTGGGGCCTACCTGCTCCTCGCCGCCTCTTGTAGTCGCTCTGCCGCTTCACCCAGGTCCGCCGCCGCTGTGGCGCCTACCTGCTCCTCGCCGCCTCTTGTAGTCGCTCCGCCGCTTCACCCAGGTCCGCCGCCGCTGTGGGGCCTACCTGCTCCTCGCCGCCTCTTGTAGTCGCTCCGCCACTTCACCTAGTTCCGCCGCCGCTGTGGGGCCTACCTGCTCTTCGCCGCCTCTTGTAGTCGCTCCGCCGCTTCACCCAGGTCCGCCGCCGCTGTCATAATCAGAATCATACCTTTCAACCAATGTCCCGAACTCCTCCATCACCATCCCTGGGTATGTCCTGTCCCACCAGCAGGACAGACCCACCAGGGGTGGTGGCACAGTGGTATACAGTCGGGAAGGAGTGGCCCTGGGCGTCCTCAACAATGGCTCCGGACCCCATGAAGTCTCATGGCTTCAGGTCAAGCTTGGGCAAGGAAACCTCCTGCTGATTACCACCTACCGTCCTCCCTCAGCTGATGAATCAGTACTCCTCCATGTTGAACACCACTTGGAAGAAACACTGAGAGTAGCAAGGGCACAGAATGTACTCTGGCTGGGGGACTTCAATGTCCATCACCAAGAGTGGCTCGGTAAAACCACTACTGACCGAGCTGGCCGAGTCCTGAAGGACATAACTGCCAGTCTGGGCCTGTGACAGGTGGTGAGTGAACCAACACGAGGGAAAAACCTACTTGACCTCGTCCTCACCAATCTACCTGTCACAGATGCATCTGTCCATGACAGCATTGGTAGCAGTGACCATCGCACAGTGTGGAGACGAAGTCCCGTCTTCATACAGAGAACACCCTCCATCGTGTTGTGTGGCACTACCACCGTGGTAAATGGGATAGATTCAGAACAGATCTAGCAGCTCAAAACTGGGCATCCATCAGGTGCTGTGGGTCATCAGCAGCAGCAGAATTGTATTCCACCACAATCTGTAAGCTCATGGCCCAGCATATCCCTCACTCTACCATTACCACCAAGCCAGGGGACCAACGACGAGTGTAGAAGAGCATGCCAGGAGCAGCACCAAGCGTACCTAAAAATGAGGTGCCAACCTGGGGAAGCTGCAACACAGGACTACATGCATGCTAAAAAGCGGAAGCAGCATGCTATAGACAGGGCTAAGCGATCCCACAATCAACAGATCAGATCAAAGATCTGCAGTCCTGCCACATCCAGTCGTGAATGGTGGTGGACCATTAAACAACTAATGGGAGGAGGAGGCTCCAAGAATATCCCCATCCTCAATGATGGTGGAGCCCAGCATGTGAGTGCAAAAGACAAGACTGAAGCGTTTGCAGCCAACTTCAGCCAGAAGTGCCGAGTGGATGATCCATATTGGCCTACTCCCGAGGTCCCCATCATCACAGAAGCCATTCTTCAGCCAATTCGATTCACTCCACGTGATATCTAGAAACGGCTGAGCGCACTGGATACAGTAAAGGCTATGGGCCCCGACAACATCCCAGCTATTGTGCTGAAGACTTGTGCTCCAGAATTAGCTGCGCCTCTAACCAAGCTGTTCCAGTTCAGCTACAACACTGACATCTATCTGACAATGTGGAAAACTGCCCAGGTACGTCCTGCCCACAAAAAGCAGGACAAATCCAAGCCGGCCAATTACCGCCCCATCAGTCTACTCTCAATCATCAGCAAAGTGATGGAAGGTGTCATCGAAAGTGTTATAAAGTGGCACTTACTCACCAATAACCTGCTCACTGATGCCCAGTTTGGGTACCGCCAAGACAACTCGGCTCCCGACCTCATTACAGCCTTGGTTCAAATATGGACAAAGGAGCTGAATTCCAGAGGTGAGGTGAGAGTGCCCTTGACATCAAAGCAGCATTTGACCGAGTCTGGCATCAAGGAGCCCTAGTAAAACTGAAGTCAATGGGAATCAGGGGGAAAATCGCTCCACTGGCTGGTGTCATACCTAGCACAAAGGAAGATGGTTGTGGTGGTTGAAGGTCAATCATCACAGCCCCAGAACATCACTGCAGGAGTTCCTCAGGGCAGTGTCCTAGGCCCAACCATCTTCAGCTGCTTCATCAATGACCTTCCCTCCTACATAAGGTCAGAAATGGGGATGTTCGCTGATGACTGCACAGTGGTCAGCGCCATTCGCAACTCCACAGATAATGAAGCAGTCCATGCCCGCATGCAACAAGACCTGGGCAACGTTCAGACTTGGGTTGATAAAGTGGCAGGTAACATTCGCGCCACAGAAGTGCCAGGAACTATCTCCAACAAGCGGGAGTCTAACCACCTCCCCTTGACATTCAATGGCATTACCATCGCCGAAGCCCCCACGATCAACATCCTGGGGGTCACCATTAACCAGAAACTTAACTGGACCAGCCACATAAATACTGTGGCAACAAGAGCAGGTCAGAGGCTAGGTATTCTGCGTCAAGTGTCTCACTTCCTGACTCCCCAAAACCTTTCCACCATCTACAAGGCACAAGTCAGGAATGTGATGGAAGACTTTCCACTTGCCTGGATGAGTGCAGCGCCAACAAGACTCAAGAAGCTCGACACCATCCAAGGCAAAGCAGCCCGCTCGATTGGCACCCCATCCACCACCTTAAACATTCACTCCCTCCACCACCGGTGTACCATGGCTGCAGTGTGTACCATCTACAAGATGCACTGCAGCAACTCGCCAAGGCTTCTTCGGCAGCACCTCCCAAACCGCGACCTCTTCCAACTAGAAAGACAAGGGCAGCAGGCGCATGGGAACACCACCAGCTCCAAGTTCCCCTCCAAGTCACACACCATCCTGGCTTAGAAGTACATCACTGATCCTTCATCGTCGCTGGGTCAAAATCCTGGAACTCCCTCCCTAACAGCATTGTGGGAGTACTATCACCACACGGACTGCAGCAGTTCAAGGCTCACCACCACCTTCTCAAGGGCAACTAGGGATGGGCAATAAATGCTGGCATTGCCAGCGACGCCCTGATCCCATAAACGAATAAAACAAAAACTAAATCTGGCTCATTACTAAATCTAATATGGCGTGCCCTCTTGTTGGTTCTCAGACAGATTGTTGCATAAAACAATCCTGGACACACCCAAGAAATTTACTACCTTTCTGACATGTGCTAATCTGCTTATTCCAATTTATATGAAAGTTAAAAGCCCCATTAAAACCGCTCTACCTTTACTACATGTTTGTCTAATCTCTGCAGTTATACCATCTAGCACTTCACAGCTGCTACCAGGAGACCTATCCCCTACTACTGTCTTAAACCCTTTCCGATTTCTTAATTCTACCCATAAAGTCTCCACTGCCTGCTTACCTCTTGTTATATCCTCGATCACTGAAGTGATTTCATCCTTAATCACTAAGGCTACTCCTCCCCATCTACCATTTTCCCAATTTTTCCTGTAGACCTTATAGCCTGGTATATTTAGTTCCCAGTCCTGACCGTCTTGCAGCCATGTCTCAGTAATGGCTACCATATCATTCCTTCCAAGTTGAATTTGAGCCTGCAGTTCATTCAATTTATTCCTTAATACTCCATGCGTTTGTATAAAGAACGCTTATTTGGGCCACAAACCCTAGCCTGTCCTTCAGCTCTAATGGTTATTCACATGTTTCTTATTTCTCTCTCCTGGTTTAATCACTTTACAACTTTTAGTATTCCCCTTACCTGTAGTGCCTAAAGCACAACAAGAACTATTATTTGTACTACATTTTCCACCTGAGCCCTCCCCATCATACCACATGGTGTGGTAGTGTGCTGAACAGTGTAGCACAAGCAGAACCACAGTCCACCTGGGGTTCAAAGGTGAGATATTACGCCTAGGGTCTCATTATAATGGAGTCGGTGAAGAGGGGGCAGGGAAGAGGGAGGGGAAGAGGGGGGAGTGAGAAAAAGAGGGGGGAGTGAGAAAAAGAGGGGGGGAGTGAGAAAAAGAGGGGGGTGAGAAAAAGAGGGGGGTGAGAAAAAGAGGGGGGTGAGAAAAAGAGGGGGGTGAGAAAAAGAGGGGGGTGAGAAAGAGGGGGCGAGAAAAAGAGGGGAAGGTGAAAAAAGAGGGGGTGAGAAAAAGAGGGGAAGGTGAAAAAAGAGGGGGGTGAGAAAAAGAGGGGAGTGAGAAAAAGGGGGGTGAGAAAAAGAGAGGAAGGTGAAAAAAGAGGGGAGGATGAAAAAAGAGGGGAGGGTGAAAAAGAGGGGAGGGTGAGAAAGAGGGGAGGGTGAGAAAGAGGGGAGGGTGAGAAAGAGGGGAGGGTGAGAAAGAGGGGAGGGTGAGAAAGAGGGGAGGGTGAGAAAGGGGAGGGTGAGAAAGAGGGGAGGGTAGAGGAGGGGGAGAAATAGGGAGAGAAAGAGGGGAGGGGGAGAAATAGGGAGAGAAAGAGGGGAGGGGGAGAAATAGGGGAGGGAGAGAAAGAGGGGAGGGTGAGAAAGAGGGGGGGTGAGAAAGAGGGGAGGGTAGAGGAGGGGGAGAAATAGGGAAAGATGGGGAGGGGAGAGGAGGGGGAGCAATGGGGAGAGAAAGAGGGGAGGGGAGAAAGAGAAAAAGAGGGGAGGGTGAGAAAGAGGGGAGGGTGAGAAAGAGGGGAGGGTAGAGGAGGGGGAGAAATAGGGAGAGAAAGATGGGAGGGGAGAGGAGGGGGAGCAATGGGGAGAGAAAGAGGGGAGGGTGAGAAAGAGGGGAGGGTGAGAAAGAGGGGATGGTGAGGAGAAAGAAGGAAGGCGAGGGAGAGAAAGAGGAAGGTTGAGGAGGGGAGGAGTGGGAGAAGGAGTGGAGGGGAGGGGAAGGGAAGAAGGAGAGCAAGGGAGGGTAGGGGAGAAGGAGGAGAGGGTAGGGGAGAAGGAGGAGAGGGTAGGGGAGGAGGAGGAGAGGGTAGGGGAGGAGGAGGAGAGGGTAGGGGAGGAGGAGGAGAGGGTAGGGGAGGAGGAGAGGGTAGGGGAGGAGGAGAGGGTAGGGGAGGAGGAGAGGGTGGGGGAGGAGGAGGGTAGGGGAGGAGGGTAGGGGAGGGGAGGAGGGTAGGGGAGGAGGAGGGGAGGGTAGGGGAGGGGAGGGGAGGGGAGGACGATGGGAGTGGAGGGGAGGACGAGGGGGTAGGGGAGGGGGGGGAGAGGGTAGGGGAGGGGGAGAGGGTAGGGGAGGGGGAGAGGGGAGGGGAGGGGGGGAAGGTAGGGGAGGGGGGGAAGGTAGGGGAGGGGGGAGAGGGTGGGGGAGAGGGGAGGGGAGGGGAGAGGGGAGGGGAGGGGGAGAGGGGAGGGGAGGGGGAGAGGGGAGGGGAGGGGGAGAGGGTAGGGGAGGGGGAGAGGGTAGGAAGGGGGAGAGGGTAGGGAGGGGGAGAGGGTAGGGGAGGGGGAGAGGGTAGGGGAGGGGGAGAGGGTAGGAAGGGGGAGGGGGTAGGGAGGGGGAGAGGGGAGGGGAGCGGGAGAGAGGAGGGGAGGGGGAGGGGGAGAGGGAGGGGGAGAGGGAGGGGAGGGGGAGAGGGAGAGGGTGGGGAGGGGGAGAGGGAGAGGGTGGGGAGGGGGAGAGGGTGGGGAGGGGGAGAGGGTAGGGGAGGGGGAGAGGGGAGGGGAGGGGGAGAGGGGGAGAGGGTAGGGGAGGGGGAGAGGGGAGGGGAGGGGGAGAGGGTAGGGGAGGGGAAGAAAGAGGGGAGGGGAGAAAGAGGGGAGGGGAGAAAGAGGGGGGGAGAAAGAGGGGAGGGGGAGAAAGACGGGAGGAAAGGCTGAGAAAGACGGGAGGAAGGGGGAGAAAGACGGGAGGGAAAGGGGAGAAAGACGGGAGGGAAAGGGGAGAAAGACGGGAGGGGAAGGGGAGAAAGACGGGTGGGAGGGGGAGAAAGACGGGTGGGAAGGGGAGGGTGAGAAAGAGGGAAGGTGAGAAAGCGGGGAGGGGAGGGTGAGAAAGCGGGGAGGGGAGGGAGAGAGGGGGAAGGGGAGGGCGAGAAAAAGGAAAGGGGAGGGTTGAGAAGGAGGGGAGGGGAGGTTGGAGAAAGAGGGGAGGGAGTTTGGAGAAAGAGGGGAGGGAAGTGGGAGAAAGAGGGGAGGGAAGGGGAGAAAGAGGGGAGGGGAAGAAAGACGGGAGGGGAAGGGGGGGAGAAAGACAGGGGCAGAAAGACGGCGGGAGGGAGAAATAGGGACGGAGAGGGTTGAGAAGGAGGGAAGTGGAGGGTTGAGAAGGAGGGAAGGGGAGGGTTGAGAAGGAGGGAAGGGGAGGGTTGAGAAGGGGGGGAGAAGGAGGGGAGGGGAGGTGAGAAATGGGGGACGGGAGGTGAAGAGGAGAGGTGAGGGGAGAATGTGGGAAGGGGGAGAAACAGGAAAGGGGGGAGGCAGGGAGGGCAAAAGCGGGGGGAGGGGTAAAGCGGGGAGGAGGGGGGAAGCGGGGAGCAGGGGGGAAGCGGGGAGCAGGGGGGAAAGCGGGGAGGAGGGGGAAAGCGGGAAGAGGGGGAAAGCGGGAAGTGGGGGAAAGCGGGGAGGAGGGGAAAGCGGGGAGGAGGGGGAAAGCGGGGAGGAGGGGGGAAGCGGGGAGGAGGGGGAAAGCGGGGAGGAGGGGGATAAGCGGGGAGGGGGGAGATAAGCGGGGAGGGGGGAGATAAGCGGGGAGGAGGGGGATAAGCGGGGAGGAGGGGGATAAGCGGGGAGGGGGGAGATAAGCGGGGAGGAGGGGGAAAAGCGGGGAGGAGGGGGAAAAGCGGGGAGGAGGGGGAAAAGCGGGGAGGAGGGGGAAAAGCGGGGAGGAGGGGGAAAAGCGGGGAGGAGGGGGATAAGCGGGGAGGAGGGGGATAAGCGGGGAGGAGGGGGAAAAGCGGGGAGGAGGGGGAAAAGCGGGGAGGGGAGAGGGGGAAAGCGGGGAGGGGAGAGGGGGAAAGCGGGGAGGGGAGAGGGGGAAGGCGGGGAGGGGAGAGGGGGAAAGCGGGGAGGGGAGAGGGGGAAAGCGGGGAGGGGAGAGGGGGAAAGCGGGGAGGGGAGAGGGGGAAAGCGGGGAGGGGAGAGGGGGAAAGCGGGGAGGGGAGAGGGGGAAAGCGGGGAGGGGAGAGGGGGAAAGCGGGGAGGGGAGAGGGGGAAAGCGGGGAGGGGAGAGGGGGAAAGCGGGGAGGGGAGAGGGGGAAAGCGGGGAGGGGAGAGGGGGAAAGCGGGGAGGGGAGAGGGGGAAAGCGGGGAGGGGAGAGGGGGAAAGCGGGGAGGGGAGAGGGGGAAAGCGGGGAGGGGAGAGGGGGAAAGCGGGGAGGGGAGAGGGGGAAAGCGGGGAGGGGAGAGGGGGAAAGCGGGGAGGGGAGAGGGGGAAAGCGGGGAGGGGAGAGGGGGAAAGCGGGGAGGGGAGAGGGGGAAAGCGGGGAGGGGAGAGGGGGAAAGCGGGGAGGGGAGAGGGGGAAAGCGGGGAGGGGAGAGGGGGAAAGCGGGGAGGGGGAAAGCGGGGAGGGGGAAAGCGGGGAGGGGGAAAGCGGGGAGGGGGAAAGCGGGGAGGGGGAAAGCGGGGAGGGGGAAAGCGGGGAGGGGGAAAGCGGGGAGGGGGAAAGCGGGGAGGGGGAAAGCGGGGAGGGGGAAAGCGGGGAGGGGGAAAGCGGGGAGGGGGAAAGCGGGGAGGGAGAGGGGGAAAGCGGGGAGGGAGAGGGGGAAAGCGGGGAGGGAGAGGGGAAAGCGGGGAGGGAGAGGGGGAAAGCGGGGAGGGAGAGGGGGAAAGCGGGGAGGGGGAGGGGGGGAAAGCGGGGAGGGGGAGGGGGAGAAAGCGGGGCGGGGAGGGGGAGAAAGCGGGGAGGGGAGGGGGAGAAAGCGGGGAGGGGAGGGGGAGAAAGCGGGGAGGGGAGGGGGAGAAAGCGGGGAGGGGAGGGGGAGAAAGCGGGGAGGGGAGGGGAGAAAGCGGGGAGGGGAGGGGGAGAAAGCGGGGAGGGGAGGGGGAGAAAGCGGGGAGGGGAGGGGTAGAAAGCGGGGAGGGGAGGGGGAGAAAGCGGGGAGGGGAGGGGGAGAAAGCGGGGAGGGGAGGGGGAGAAAGCGGGGAGGGGAGGGGGAGAAAGCGGGGAGGGGAGGGGGAGAAAGCGGGGAGGGGAGGGGGAGAAAGCGGGGAGGGGAGGGGGAGAAAGCGGGGAGGGGAGGGGGAGAAAGCGGGGAGGGGAGGGGGAGAAAGCGGGGAGGGGAGGGGGAGAAAGCGGGGAGGGGAGAGGGGGAAAGCGGGGAGGGGAGAGGGGGAAAGCGGGGAGGGGAGAGGGGGAAAGCGGGGAGGGGAGAGGGGAAAAGCGGGGAGGGGAGAGGGGGGAAAGCGGGAGGGGAGAGGGGGGAAAGCGGGGAGGGGAGAGGGGGAAAGCGGGGAGGGGAGAGGGGGAAAGCGGGGAGGGGAGAGGGGGAAAGCGGGGAGGGGAGAGGGGGAAAGCGGGGAGGGGAAAGCGGGGAGGGGGGAAAGCGGGGAGGGAGAGGGGGAAAGCGGGGAGGGGGAGGGGGAGAAAGCGGGGCGGGGAGGGGGAGAAAGCGGGGAGGGGAGGGGGAGAAAGCGGGGAGGGGAGGGGAGAAAGCGGGGAGGGGAGGGGGAGAAAGCGGGGAGGGGAGGGGAGGGGGAGAAAGCGGGGAGGGGAGGGGGAGAAAGCGGGGAGGGGGAGAAGCGGGGAGGGGAGGGGTAGAAAGCGGGGAGGGGAGGGGTAGAAAGCGGGGAGGGGAGAGGGAGAAAGCGGGGAGGGGAGGGGGAGAAAGCGGGGAGGGGAGGGGGAGAAAGCGGGGAGGGGAGGGGGAGAAAGCGGGGAGGGGAGGGGGAGAAAGCGGGGAGGGGAGGGGGGAGAAAGCGGGGAGGGGAGGGGGAGAAAGCGGGGAGGGGAGGGGGAGAAAGCGGGGAGGGGAGGGGGAGAAAGCGGGGAGGGGAGAGGGAGAGGGAGAAAGCGGGGAGGGGAGAGGGAGAGGGAGAAAGCGGGGAGGGGAGAGGGAGAGGGAGAAAGCGGGGAGGGGAGAGGGAGAGGGAG